>NW_023010110.1:0-49487 GCF_902201215.1 Prunus dulcis
AGTTCCATCACTTTAACCCCTAGAAAGCTTCCATAAAAAAACAATATCATACATCAAAAACCTTAGACCACTTCCAATTACAGTTCCATAAAACAACATCTCAAACTCTCCATGGCCTTCCTTTCTTTGCTGGAGACTTTAATTTCCTTCTTTGGATAGTTTGTGATGTTGAGGCTTGCTGGGATGAAGAATTGTGTGCAGTAGGAGGTTGTGATGCCACTTGAGGTGCTGGAGAGGGTTGTGAAAACCTGACAACTGCTAGAGAAGGTTGTGAAATACTTGTTCCCGTTGGAGCATTAGAGTTTGACCTTGATTGCTGCATTTTCCTCCCTCCTCTTGCCACCTAGACAACAATTAAAGTCAAGCTATAATACAATAATTAGAACCATTTTAATCACAATACAACGATTTTGTAAAACCTTAAGTTTTGGTTTCCTTTGTCTAGGTTTAGGGACCACTTGGGCACTTGGAGGCTGCAAAGCATATGAAGAATTTTAGTAATTAATCAATAAGCAAATGAATAATATAATTCCTTGAAGTAAGAATATAATATACCTGTTGACTTGTTGATTTGCCACATGTTTTTTTATTATGGCCAGCTTGGCCACATTTGCTGCAACTAAATTTGACATGAACCCACTTAGATAGTTTGTTTCCTTTGGTTGCAGCAAGTGGATCACCTTGCTCCCTAGCCCTTTTCTTTCTTGGCCTCCCAGTTTGCTTCTTAAATAGAGGAGGCAACAATGGGTGAGGACCAGTGCTTAGCCACTGATCCATACTAGGCATTGGAGAAATAATAGGGTTATAGCACTTAAGATAAGCTTCCCTTTTGTAGCACTCATCTACATATGAGTAAGGGTCATGCTTCCTTCTAAGAATGCAACTGATCGCATGTGGACATGGGAGCCCACAAAGATCCCATCTCTTACATGAGCATGTTTTTATTGCAAGATCCACCGCAAATTGCCCCCCATGCATATTTGTGACTTGATACTTCATATCCCCAGACAAAGTAGGAATACAATAACCAGCCTCAAGCTTGTTCTTCTCCATAATTTGTTCAATCCTTGGACCAACATGCCTTTTCCACTTCCAAGCTGCAACCCTCCTATTTGCCATCCTCACCATGAGATTTGTCCTTATACCCTCAAGCATTGACAGAATTGGCTTGTCCCTTGCCTTTAATATTGAAGAATTGAAAGCCTCACAAAGATTATTCAGCAAAATATCACACTTATACTGNGTTCTAAAGTGTGATCTACTCCAATGAACTGCAGACTTTGGGTGCAACCACTTCCAAGCAACTTCACTCTCTTGCTTCATCCTCTCCATATGGCATTGCCACCAAGGAATTGTTGTTGCCCTAGCTGCATCCCACATAATTTGTTTTAATGTCAGGCCACTATGTGAAGTCTTGAAATTGTTGTAAAAATGACGGACACAATGCCTATGTTCTGCATTGGGAAGTAAATCACCAAGGGCAAGTCCTAAACCCTTTTGTTTATCTGAAATGAAAGCATAACCATGTCCATTTTCAATGGCTAAGTCCGCAATCAGATTTCTTATAAACCACTCCCATGTCTCTTTATTCTCTATCTCTACAACAGCGTAAGCAAGCGGGAACATTCCATTGTTCCCATCGATCCCCACTGCTGCCAATAACTGACCAGGATGTGGTCCCTTAATGAAACACCCATCCATACCAATTACGGGCCTACAACCTTGCAAAAATCCAGTCTTGCATGCTTCCAAACAAATATACAGCCTATGAAACCTTCTTTGATCACCATCCATCTCAGTTTTAAGCAAAACTGTGCTTCCTGGATTTGCCCTCTTCAATTCCTCACAGTAATCGTGTAGCTTGTGGAATTGCTCAACAAAACTACCTTTGTTTAACTTCGTTGCCTTCAGCTTAGCTCTATATATTTGTTGCATACTCGGCTCCAAGCCAAAATCTCTCTGAATTGCAGCTGTAAATCCAGGAACTGACCAATCCGGATCAGCCCTTAACTGATTTGCATACCTTTGAGCAAAAAAAGTAGAATTCAGCCAATAATTTCTTTGATCCCTTGAACACTCATGCTCCAAATTCAAGGTTTTGATGACCATTGTTGGTGAGTCATCAATTCTCGAAGCAAATATCACAAAAGGGCAGCCCACCTCACATGCAGCTCTTACTCTTTGTTTGTCATCCTTTTTAAACCATATGTTCTTCCCTACCATGCAAGTATAGTGTTGCACGGCCTCTTTAAATACTGTTTTGTTGGCAAAGTGCATGCCAATATCAAAGGTTGGATTTTTTAGCATAGCTTCTCTCCTCCATTGTCTGAAGTTTGGAACATTTATTTTCCTCCTATTGCTGGTGACTTCACCATTCTCATCACACTCGTCATCACTATCTTGTTTGCTATGAAGATCTTCTGAATTCTGGACATCATCTGAAATCTCCCCTGCATAACCCATTTCTTCAGGCTCTTCTTCAATTGGATTGTCAATGCACTCCTCAAACATTGTATCATCAATCTCCACCTCTTCTGCATCTGTATCTTGCTCATAGTCACTATCTAAGAACTCTGTATCATCTTCTTCGTCACTCTCTTCATTTTCACTAGCATTCCCAGCTCTTTCCCTTTCTTCCTGCATATTAACTTCTCCATTTTTTGTACCATTCCCACCTTGTCCCTCATTTTGCCCTTCATATTCCCCTTTCTGACCTTCAGCTTCTTTGTAGGTGCCACTTGCTGTTTCACTTAGTAAATCCCCATGCTGACCTTGCCATGACAACTCATAAAGTGCCACATCAAATGAAACAACATATAGATGGATAATTTTGCTGTTAGGCCTTTCTGCAACCATCTGCAACACATTTTCATCATTACCTATTAATTTGTAATCCTTATCACGAGGCAACTTGTAGTAAAAACATATGTTCTCCCCTGTATAACCTATTTCTTTTGCAATCCTAACTAGCTCAATCCACGATAATTTATCTCCATCTATATTGTCAAGAAACACAACCTCCCCTCCACAATATTCATCCCTTTTTTCGACAGCTACTTGCATCAGTGTACCTCCATAGTGAATCTCAAGAGTAAGCTTGTCAGGATCTGCCAGAACAAACACTTAATTAATCCTAAGAATTGAAGTCCGTTTTTTTTCCTTTATTACCTATTTCAAAGCTTTTCTATAATAAATACATACACCAACCGCATGAAAACAAACCATATATGACAAACCACAACCACACACTGACAACAGCCAAAGTACCAAAGCAACAAAACAATAAACAAACCCCCATATTTGAATATGACATAAACTAGTCAAATATGGACCACACCCAAAGCATAAAGCCACAAGTTAAAGCATAAAAATCCTCATAAGAACCAAATAGTCAAATACGACTCAAACTAGTCAAATATGAACACTTTGCTTTTTCATTCTTCAAAAGATTCTTACCTTTATACGTTGGAGCCTTTCCTCCTTTTCGATAGGTTTCATTTGCCTCATCCATCTTCTCTCAATCGCTTTTGCAGATGAACTTTACCGCCCAATTTCCCAGAAATAAGGGTAGAAATAGGTCTGATGATGTTGACGACGACCTCGAGGAAACATATTTGAAGCGTGAGAGGGAAAAGGGATCTGACGATTTTATCCCTCATAAATTTGGGGATTTAACGATTTTTTTGACGGAGGGACCATTTAAGAGCACTCATATTAACGTTAGGGACCATGAGTGATAAAAAAAAACCTTAAGGATGCAATCTGATAGTTTCGCAAACGTCAGGGACGTTTTGTGATAAAAAGCCTTTTTTTTATTAACTTGAAAGAAGTGTATGAGAAGATAGGATACCAAGAAATGGAGCCTTAACCATGAAGAGAGTGTACTTCTCACTGTTTGATGCTTGATATAACGAAGGGAATATATTGGAGAGAGAATTGGAAACCTTTTTTTTTAGTCTCTTTAGCTTCCCGACAATTCACTATAAAGTTATCTGTAAATTAGCAAGATTTTTGGTATTAAGAATTAATAGAAAATTATTTATTTAACAAAGTTTTCAAAATTCATTAACTTTTTGGATACCACAAAATTAAAATTTTTTTTTTTAAAAAAAATTACAATTGAATACTACTAAACTTTTAATATGCTGATTTTCTCACTCATTTTTTGTCCACTAACACTCCGTTTTATTTTTTTAATACCTTTTACTATAACATATAAAGAAGTATAAGTAGACAAAAAGAGCATTGAAAACATACAATGTCCAACAAAGAAAATATAAGTGGACGAAAAATAAGTGAAAAAATCAGCTCACAACTTTTAAAGACTATTTAAAAGTGACAGTTGAATTCCTCTTCACTTTTTTTTTTTTTGAATACCTTTCCTATTGAAATGGGCGATAGCATATTAAACTCACACACACAATACGGATGCTAAGACTCAAACCCAGAACCTTACATGAGGGAGTAAATACTCTAAACTACTACACTAATGGATCCTTTGCAATTCCTCCTCACTTTTAAACTCATTAAAAATTGGTGAATTCCTCCTTACGTTAAAAGTTAGAATTAGATACACCCAGTTTAAACGCTTTTGTTTCCATAACTTCTTTTACAAGCTACTTACTATGTTTTAAGCGCAGCAATCCAAAAGCCACATCCTGAACTTTTTCTTTTTCCTTTTTGCTAATACTTTCCTCTTCCTCGCTCTCTCTCTCTCTCTCTCTCCCTCCTTGTTTCTTCCATTTTTTTTCTACCTCTGATTCTCTGCGCGTGGGTTTTTGCAGAAAGGAAAATCCTCTTATTTCTTCACTCACTCTCTCTCTCTCTCTCTCCTCACCTGAAGATGTTTATTAAGAAATTAGGATCCCCACTAGGATTTCGACATCAAGGAGGCTTTGACTCATCTACTGATGATGATGATGGGAATGGAGATGATACAAAAACAAGAACAACCAGAGTCAAATGCCCGTTTTGCTCCAAATGCTTCAAAGTCAATAATACTACTGAATGCCCAGAACCAAATGCTCGAGACTTCACCTCTCAAAATGAGGACAAGGTTAAAGAATATGACCCATCCAGGATTAGAGCTCCTTGTGACAGTTCAACTATTTTAATGAATAACTGTGAAGATTCTACAACAGAAAAGAAGGGTTTTGTGCCAAATGTTCAAACTGCAGTTTCTACTGCATCAAACTCTGTTTTTCATCCTCCACAAAAGAAAGGGGCATTCAGGATGAGCGCAATTGAGGTATCTTCTATGGTTCCCTGATAATCTTAAGCCTCTTGGGTTATTGTATTCCTTATCCCGTGCATATTCACGGCTTCAAATTTATGTATTTCAACGTTATGGGTATGGTTTCTAGGAGGAGCTGGATGATGATGACGATTCTGAGGTGGACACTTTCTCGACCGACAAGAGCAGCGTTGCTACTGCAACTGTTACACTGGAGAAGCCTCCAGCTTTCTCTGCTCTCTCTGATGAGTCTATGCTTGCTGAGAATGGCGCCAGCTCCACCGGCACTAGTGCATCGTCGTACAGCAAGATGGTATCTACCCAGCCATCCTTTACATTTGATAAAGTTGCGGCTTCGGGCAGTTTGGTTGCAAGTCAAGGGGGGAGCTTCTCACTGGGCACTGGTGGTGACAAGTCTAACCGAAGAATAGGGAAGTATAAACCCAAGCAGCCGCGGAATACTTCAATGAAGGATTCAGGTGCAGCTTCTCCTGTGTTTAACTATGTCTCTAAGAGTGTTGACGAAGTTGCACAGCCACAGTTTGCTTTCGCTTCGTCACCTGCAGTTGGTGAATCTGTTGACGTAAAATCTGGTGCCTTTTCAGTCCCCAAACCTGAAAGCTCAAGCAGGTCCGTATGATAATTTGCCTATTTTCTTTTTAATATTCTCCTATTGTTGAAAAGTATTGTTGAAGGCCCTTGTTTGCTGCATTTATCTTTTGCTTATTTTTTCTTGATAAAAAGAGATTGAAGTGTATAAACAAACCTAGGCTTCTTAAGGATTTTCCTTCAAAGGAATGGGCAAATTGATCGGAACTGTATGAATATCATTCAGTTGGTAGAGGATATGCATGTCCGAAGACCATGAAGGTAGTTTATGGCCTAATACCACGAAGGCAGGTTGCCTGTAAATGTCAGTTTCAAGTGCTCACTTAGTGTGGCAATGAAAAATTAAGCTATCGTCTGTTGGAACCTTCGTATAGTTCAGCGTGGGTTCTGGTGTGAGCAGTTTTTGGATTTATATTTTCAATCTTCTTTCCTAGTGGTGAAGGCAGTTAGCGAAAATGATGCAATATTGATAGATAAAGCGTTTATTTATTAGCAAAGAATGAAAGACAATTGAAGACATTCGTACCGTGGTGAGTTAAAACAGAGGGAACAAAGTGCTTAGAATACCTTTAAAATTATGGTTTCCTTCTGCCTTAATGCTTGTGTACTTTTGTTCCCCACCAGAATTTCATTTGGTCAGGGTAGATCTAGTACTGGTAGCTATGTGGTGATTTAGGGTTTTAAAAAGGGGGTTGAGGGGCTGCTCCTGTGATGGGTGGTGATTGATACAAGCTCTTAACTCTTTCTCTTTCGTTTCAAAATGTAATCAGTGGTATCATGTGGAAATCTCAATCATTTGTTCTGTAGTGGTGTTACTAATTTTTATGTTCACCCAAAAAGTACTGTTTTATTTATTTATTTATGAATGTTTTCATCTGCAGTGTATCTGCCGTTGTAGCTGCTGCAACAAATTCTGTACTCAAACCACTTGAATCAGATAAAGCTGATAATAAGAATAATGCTGGAGTCTCTTTTAGGATACCTGAAACTGCTGTGTTCTCTGTATCATCAGCACCATCAACCACAGGCATATTCTCCAATGGCACCCCTTCCAATAATTCAAGCCTAAATAATGGGTCAACCCCTCCATTTTCTCCCTCTGTTCCTTCAGCTTTTTTGACAAGTCCAAATTCATCGGGTAGCATGACCCTCACTGCCAACACAAACAGTGGTAACAACATCGCTAGCGCAACTGCGGTCACCACCGACAGTTGCAATGTTTCTAGCGCAGCTCCAGCACCTTCATTTTCACCTGTGCCTAATTTCAAAGTTGAATCCTCCACAGCTTCAACTGCAGTAACCACCAACAGTAGCAATGTTCCTAGATCAAATCCAGCACCTTCAATGCCAGCTGCGCCTATTTTATTTGAATCCTGCACTGCTTCAATTGCAGTTACACCAGTCCCAGTAAATTCTTCCTTAGACTCTTTTGAAGGAAAGAACAAGGAAGACAAGGGCTTTGGTAATCTAAGCAGCACCTCTTTTGCTGCCACATCTGCTGCCATTCCAAGCACAGGGAGTGGTATGTTTGGATTGGTTAGTGGTGGTGCTGCTACGACTTCTGCTGCTAACCAGTCCCAGGGTACTCGTTTTGGTGCTGGCAGTGGATCTGTTCCTATTTCCCAGCGGACTGGAATTGCATCATCAGCTGCTTCACCATCATTCGAGTTGTCCGGAAGTACTGGACAGTTTGGCTCAACCTCTGCTCCTAATCTGTTTAGTTCAGGAGCAAGTACTGGACTTGGTTCTTCTGCTTCCTCATTGGAAGCCAACTCCAGTAGCAGTACTGCTCCTGGCATATTTGGTTCCAGTTGGGAATCCCCTAAGTCTCCTGCATTTGCTTCCACAACATCTTTGTCAGCTGGGGTTTCGTATGGAGCATCCTTGGCTACTTCTGCACCTACTCTATTTGGAGGGTCCTCGACTGCTGCTACTCCTAGTAACGCGCCTTTTGTCCTTGGAGGATCCTCAACTGCTGCTGCTACTACAAACAGGGCACCTATATCGTTTGGAGCTTCTGCAGTTTCTTCTACAAATGCCAATGGGGCATCTATGATGTTTGGATCATCCAATGGCGCATCCTCAACTTCGATGTTCCCATTCACTTCATCTGCAGCTAGTACTGCCCCATCACAGCCTGCATTTGGCACTGGTGGTGACAAGTCTAACCGAAGATTTGTGAAGGTTGAACACAACAGGCGGCGGAAGAAGTAAAAGCATCAGTGGTAAAATGTGGGTGGTGTGGTGGTTGTTCTCTGTTCTCTGTATGAGGGTGAATAACTTTAATATGCAAGACTAGATACAAGAGATTGCTGGTTCGATACTGATGAAGGTATAATTTTCCTTCTGTGGTTAGGAAGATCAGACTATTCTGTTTGCTCTACATATATATTGTTTCCCTCTTTCTTTTTACAATCGAGCCAAATTTTCGTGGTTGGAATGAGAGGTTTTTCACAATTTTATACCAGTTTGTAGTCGGAACATTTATGCTTTTGTATTAGTACATGTAGTAGGTGAATGTTTTTGTATTAGTAAGTGTAGGTGGTATTAGGCTTTCTGGCTGGGCAATTGTGTTAGCAACTGTTTTCTGTGTACTCTGCTATTTGTAACATAAAAGGAAACAGCGGTGAATGTGTCCAAGCTTATCTGCTGGCCGCCTACTGATTTTTCCCAGGAGGCAGGGGATACATGATGCAGCAGTGGGCACCTTACTTGGGTCTTAATCAAATTAGCTTCTTTCCAAATAAATATATTGTGCATTTATTTTAGGTATCGTGTGTTTTGCTTGCATTGAATGATTTTGTTGTAAGAATGTGTCTTTTGCTTTGTGTTTACGTGTGTGAAAGGGCTACGCCTGATGCTAGCACATTCGCATTTCATGTTTATATTGGTGTCGACTGATATTGAAAAGAGTTAATGCTGGAGGGGAAGCAGATTTCAACATCGTTCATCCCAATTGTGCTGTATTTGTATGTGTCTGGCATAGAGTTTTGTAACTGATAGAAATTACAAGGAAAAATGAATTGTTTCTAAATAGAAATCGCGAAATAACCACTCTTGACAGAAATTGAACTTGGAAATCTTTTGATGCGTCATTTAATAAGTTTCCTGCTTAAATTACATAGCTAAATCATGAGTTATTGTTCTAAATCCAAACGGAAGGCTAAGAATTTATAAATGATGGAATTCACAATGACAGAAATCAATGTTCCATAATTTGTTTACCTTTGCATCTTCATCTTTCGAAAACCCATAACCATTCTTCTGGATCTTCAGTTGTCCCAAGGTCACCCAATATAGGTATTATATTCATGATAGGACACGAAGGAAAATGGTATTATAATTTTTGGAAGGTTCAAAATTATAAGGTCCAAAATAAAAACCATTTCAAATCTTTAACAAAACAAATGCCCATATTGAAAAATTATTAATTGGCTTTATAACAGGTGATGCAATGTAGGTTATGTTGGTGGTGGGATACGGTGCTATTCATCAATTTTGGGACATTTGGTTCACTAAGTCATTATTATTATTATGTTAAATTTGTTTTACCAAATTAATTACTCATAATTAATTCATTTTTTAACATAATTAATAAATATTGGAAATATTTTTTATTGTTGAAACATTGGAAACTTGATCATTGAAAATTGATGATGGTTTTTGCCACCTCATTTGGGACTAAAATTTGGTGTCCCCAACAATATTCTTTTTTAGTTGCATCCATTTAGTGTACATAAGTCAAATAATAAGTGGAAAGAAAAAAAATGTCAAATCATAAGTGCAAAGAGAAACAACTTTAAGGCCCCATGGGTTTTCCCAAGAGATGAGAAATGGAAAATTCTTTTCTCATATTTGGTAATGTTGGGAAAGCAACCGGAAAATACCACTTTATCTAATTTCCCATGTTTGGTTTGTGTAGGAATGTAAAACAAAGTTCATTTAATTTTTCAATTATACCCATATTAGGCCAAAATAAAAAAAATAAAAAATTGCGTTTGATGCTATATTGTAATTCTAAATTGTTAATGAAGACAAAATAGTCATTGAAAAGGCACGTTTAATGCTACCCTTAGTTTCCAAGTGGAAGAAAAATGAAACTCAAGGGGGGAGAAGGGCTTCATTTTCTCCCCTTTTTTCTATGTGTCAGCCAACTATTTCCCATGTCTAGACTTACCAAACAGAGGAAAACATTTGATTTCCCATTCCCAAGCCCCATATCCCATGAACCAAACACCGCCTAAGAAATAAGTCTATTATGAATAATGCAGACCTTGATATTGCTAGATTAGGTATAATTTATAACTACAGTTGTCAGTTGACCGGATTTTGATTTGAATCCAATGAAATTAATAAGAGATGGATCTGGAAGTATAATTCGATAATCAGATTATGTTTCGAATCCATTTACCAATTAAATTAACAAAACATATATGGATTTAGCCTACTTCATTCCGATAATAATTTAATCTGATTTGGTATAATATATATCTTGGAAACTTTGCATCTAATGTCTTGGAAATAAATTTAGTCACAACATATAACACAAAAACATTCATAATGGCGGATTAATTTTGCTTATTCTAGTTGAGCTAAACATTTTTCATTTTAACCCAAATATCTTATAATATAGTATTTTTGGCCACAAATAGAAAAAGGGAGAAACGTATGAGAGTTTACCCTTGACGACTATTTGTTGGACAAGCCAAGAGTGAACACTTTTGTAGGAGAATGTCTTCCTTTCTTCCTCTTCTCACAAGCTCCTCAACCCAAGACTCCAAGAGTGAAGTCCTCTACTTCACCACACCAAAAAGGACTAGAGATGAAGAGAAATCAACCTAGATAACTTAGGTGCTAGTCGTTCTCTAGGTTTGACCAATTTTTGGCTAAGAAAGATGAGAGGGAGGATGTCTCTCCTACACATCAAAAACCCAAGAGTGGAATGCCAAAAACCCTAACTAGGTTTTGAGTCTTCTTTTGGCTTTGATAGGAAAAGCACGTAAAGGGAAGGGAGATAAATTCTCTCCCTATAGCCAGCCATGATTGAGGGAGTGGGCTTCACTTGGGTCCTTATATTTGTGTTGTCATACAACACTTATCCTTGGGCCCAATTCCTTATGTCAAAATTATTCCATAATCAACTCTTAATTATGAATTATGATTTAACTCTTAAACCACTATTAAACCACTATTATGGTCTTACTAATTTGACTTTGTCAAATGCTCCGGTCAAACATGTTGACTTTGACTTGATCGTTGACTTTGACCCTTGACTTCAAACTTTGACTTTGGACTCCTAGTTTTTTTCTCTGTTCAGTTGTACCTCTAATTTCATTTCTCGGTGTGCGATTCGTAGGTTCCTTTTAGCAAGGTAGTGAGTTTACTCAACTTCTATGAGTTGATTTGTTAATTAAATCTCACTATTTAATTCTTCATATTAGTAAATGTCAATTATGTTTGATTCTTTTAGGTCTTCCACAAACCATGATTGACTAGCAACATGTCATAGTTATTCGAGCTAAATAAGGTGTAGGGAAGAACTTATTCAAATTGGAATGACAATGCAATTGAATCTTTCGCTTATACAATACTCCTTATTCACATTATTAGATATTGGAATCTAATTTCAAATATCCTAATGTGAATTATTCCTTTATATGATTATCCTGGTAAGATTTTAAAACTTCTTCTTTCAAATCTTATCCACTACTATGCGTAGAGATTTGATCAATCATATCCTTTGAATATTCTCTCTCCTTACTGAGAGTAGCCTTGTTGTACATTCATTTGTCTTCATGACTTTATTAAGAGTCCTGATAGACACTTTTAGGTCATGTCTTCCACAACACAACTATATAGTACCCTCAAAGACATACAACATAGCCACAAGATATCTATGATGTCTCGGATCTAAGGATTAGTTTGCACCATTGCATTGCAATCTATGAGTTCTAGTTTGACATATGAGTAAAGACTTCTATTCTAGAACTCAGGTATTTGATTGCATTTAGTGTCCTTGTTCTCATGCAAGCACCTATACACATATTTAGGTGTCGCTACACTCAATGACTTGAGACCTCATCATTCTCTACATATAGAGAAGATACTATGTGTACTTGTCTAAGCGGAATATCAACACCCAATTGATACTTCTACGACCAGAAGCATATTTAGGATTAGGGACCATGATAACTCTTAATGTATGCAAATAGTTCTCATGTCCACTTATATATTCCTAGGACTATAGTTGTTTTACTATTATGATAATATACCAAATATCATGGTTGAAAACAATTGGTCTTATCCATAATAACTTAATAATTTATCACATAAGATATCCTTAACATTAATTATCGTTTAATTAGTTGGCTTTAGTAAAAGTCCACTCCCAAAAAACCCTAAACCCTAGCCCCCTTTCTCCCAAATGACCCTAGCCTCCTTTCTCCTAAAAAACACTTTTAGAGCCTTTTCCACTTTGAGGGGGGAGGAAGCCATTGTTCTTCCCCCCTCTCCCCTCTTCTCTTTCTCCTTTCACCTCTTCCCCCATTTTCAGAGACAAAGGGTTTTCCCTATTTGTCTTAGTTTTGTTATGATTTTCATCCAACCATTATAGGCGGCTGCGGCTCAGCGTCGGATCTTCACCTGCATTTCGGCGTCGGATCTCCACCACCATCTTTTTTGCAATTTCTTTATGTTTGGAATAAGTTGCAGAGACTCTTTGGGTTCTCTGTGTAGTTTTCACCTCTCCTTTTGTGAGAGTTTTTCATCTCTCCTTTGTGAGAGCTTTTCATCTCTCCTTTGTGAGAGTTTTATTTGTATTGTTATGGCTTGGTTTTTTCAAGCTTTATCTCTTTTTTATTATTCTAAGTTTACAATCTTAGTTGGGATGCCTATGCCAGAGTTGCTTCGATCCTACCTGATCGTTAGTGGAGACATGCCATGTTGTCTTAATTTTGATATTAAACCGCTCCGTTATTGTAATGGCCCTTTTGTGGCTAGTTTGTATTGGCCTTTTGTAGCTAATAGTTTTTTTGGTTGAATTATGAATGCAATCATAGAATTTCTCAACAAAAAAAAAAAAAGTTGGCTTTAAGGACATACTGCTAACATACATAGATATATATATATATATATACATACACTAACAATTTATTTTATAATATAACAGAAGACCAAACGGTCAAATTGACATAACGTATAAATTGGTTGAATTTTAAAACATTAGTGCATAAATTGACAAAATTAAAATTCCATGGCTCACTTCAAGAATGACCCCAAACCTTGAAACTCTAAAATGTCATTAGCCTGTATTTATTATTGCCTTAATTGAAAGGATTGGGAAAACCCAATAAGAGGAAAATGGACAGCCCAAAACACTAAAGGAATGGCTTGGATACCTAAGAAAAAGAAAAAAAAAGGGCTGCCGACACCACATCAGCTCCCTCCCTTTTTTTTGGACTGAACTCCCTCTCATTAGCTATTTTCTCCCTTCCTCTCTCTTTCTTTTCATTATTTTACTTTTCTCTCTCCTATTATTTCCCTCTTCCCTTTACTTTTCTCTCTCTTTATGTCGGCGGAGAAAAACTTTTATGAAATGAGAATAACACTATTTTGCTATTTTTGACTAAGAACGTTATAACATGCGTGATAATAGTTCCACATACCATAATATTATAACATGTATATTAATAGTTCCAAGTAACATAACATTATTGACCGGGATACCAAAACTGTATTATTCCCATTTCAACTAAGGGGGTATATGTCTTTAAAGTGCATGACTTTCATTGAATTGACAGATTCTTAATGACTTTTACATAGTTTATAATGTTAAGTGACAAACTTTCATATACTTTTATCATAGAGTTTTAGAGACTTTTATCTAAAAAGGATACAATTGTGTAAATGCAAAGAAATATTTTTCCACACATTTGAAAATGACAAAAATGATAAAGAACAATTGAAAATGTATCGTAAGGAAATAATTGTCATTCAGCTTAGCCATGATTCAGTAAAAAAAAGAAAAGAAAAAAGATTAGCCATGATTCATTTTAATGGCGGTGAAATAAACTATAATGAAAATTGCAAATTCCTTTTGAAATTTCATTTTTCATCACCATTAATAACAGTTATCATTTTGCATGATATCTCTCCACATATCAAATGCTATACCAACTCTTTGTTTATTAACAAGAGTTTTAAAAACTTGTTCCACATGATCTCCTTCATTCCCTGGTAATGGTGAAGATGATGAAGATTCATTTTTTGGTTCAATAGGAAATTCACAATATTTGAGCAAGAAACATATAAAATGTTTATGCAAACATAATAAATTAATGGCATATGAGAAAAAAATTAATATAATAAATATTGTATGCAAATATAGCGGATGAGAAATCAACATATAAATGAAACATTGTAAGTAAAAATAGCTTTGTGATGAAATAATGGTGAGCTTCGGGATGCAAGCATGAGGACAAGAAAAGAAATATTGATATGCTTTGTGACGCAAGCATAAGGAAAAGAAAAGCACTTAAGATTTTTTTTATTAACTTGAAAGAAGTGTATGAGAAGATAGGATACCAAGAAATGGAGCCTTAACCATGAAGAGAGTGTACTTCTCACTGTTTGATGCTTGATATAACGAAGAGAATATATTGGAGAAAGAATTGGAAACCTTTTTTTTAGTCTCTTTAGCTTCCCAACAATTCACTATAAAGTTATCTGTAAATTAGCAAGATTTTTAGTATTAAGAATTAATAAAAAATTATTTATTTAACAAAGTTTTCAAAACTCATTAACTTTTTGGATACCACAAAATTAAAATTTTTTTTTTTAAAAAAAAAGTTACAATTGAATACTACTTAACTTTTAATATGCTGATTTTCTCACTCCTTTTTTGTCCACTAACACTCCGTTTTATTTTTTTAATACCTTTTACTATAACATATAAAGAAGTATGTAGACAAAAGAGCATTGAAAACATACAATGTCCAACAAAGAAAATATAAGTGGACGAAAAATAAGTGAAAAAATCAGCTCACAACTTTTAAAGACTATTTAAAAGTGACAGTTGAATTCCTCTTCCCTTTTTTTTTTTTTTTTTGAATACCTTTCCTATTGAAATGGGCGATAGCATATTAAACTCACACACACAATACGGATGCTAAGACTCAAACCCAGAACCTTACATGAGGGAGTAAATACTCTAAACTACTACACTAATGGATCCTTTGCAATTCCTCCTCACTTTTAAACTCATTAAAAATTGGTGAATTCCTCCTTACTTTAAAAGTTAGAATTAGATACACCCAGTTTAAACGCTTTTGTTTCCATAACTTCTTTTACAAGCTACTTACTGTGTTTTAAGCGCAGCAATCCAAAAGCCACATCCTGAACTTTTTCTTTTTCCTTTTTGCTAATACTTTCCTCTTCCTCGCTCTCTCTCTCTCTCTCTCCCTCCTTGTTTCTTCCATTTTTTTTCTCCCTCTGATTCTCTGCGCGTGGGTTTTTGCAGAAAAGAAAATCCTCTTATTTCTTCACTCACTCTCTCTCTCTCTCTCTCTCTCTCTCTCTCTCTCTCTCCTCACCTGAAGATGTTTATTAAGAAATTAGGATCCCCACTAGGATTTCGACATCAAGGAGGCTTTGACTCATCTAGTGATGATGATGATGGGGATGGAGATGATACAAAAACAAGAACAACCAGAGTCAAATGCCCGTTTTGCTCCAAATGCTTCAAAGTCAATAATACTACTGAATGCCCAGAACCAAATGCTCGAGACTTCACCTCTCAAAATGAGGACAAGGTTAAAGAATATGACCCATCCAGGATTAGAGCTCCTTGTGACAGTTCAACTATTTTAATGAATAACGGTGAAGATTCTACAACAGAAAAGAAGGGTTTTGTGCCAAATGTTCAAACTGCAGTTTCTACTGCATCAAACTCTGTTTTTCATCCTCCACAAAAGAAAGGGGCATTCAGGATGAGCGCAATTGAGGTATCTTCTATGGTTCCCTGATAATCTTAAGCCTCTTGGGTTATTGTATTCCTTATCCTGTGCATATTCACGGCTTCAAATTGATGTATTTCAACCTTATGGGTATGGTTTCTAGGAGGAGCTGGATGATGATGACGATTCTGAGGTGGACACTTTCTCGACCGACAAGAGCAGCGTTGCTACTACAACTGTTACACTGGAGAAGCCTCCAGCTTTCTCTGCTCTCTCTGATGAGTCTATGCTTGCTGAGAATGGCGCCAGCTCCACCGGCACTAGTGCATCGTCGTACAGCAAGATGGTATCTACCCAGCCATCCTTTACATTTGATAAAGTTGCGGCTTCGGGCAGTTTGGTTGCAAGTCAAGGGGGGAGCTTCTCACTGGGCACTGGTGGTGACAAGTCTAACCGAAGAATAGGGAAGTATAAACCCAAGCAGCCGCGGAATACTTCAATGAAGGATTCAGGTGCAGCTTCTCCTGTGTTTAACTATGTCTCTAAGAGTGTTGACGAAGTTGCACAGCCACAGTTTGCTTTCGCTTCGTCACCTGCAGTTGGTGAATCTGTTGACGTAAAATCTGGTGCCTTTTCAGTCCCCAAACCTGAAAGCTCAAGCAGGTCCGTATGATAATTTGCCTATTTTCTTTTTAATATTCTCCTATTGTTGAAAAGTATTGTTGAAGGCCCTTGTTTGCTGCATTTATCTTTTGCTTATTTTTTCTTGATAAAAAGAGATTGAAGTGTATAAACAAACCTAGGCTTCTTAAGGATTTTCCTTCAAAGGAATGGGCAAATTGATCGGAACTGTATGAATATCATTCAGTTGGTAGAGGATATGCATGTCCGAAGACCATGAAGGTAGTTTATGGCCTAATACCACGAAGGCAGGTTGCCTGTAAATGTCAGTTTCAAGTGCTCACTTAGTGTGGCAATGAAAAATTAAGCTATCGTCTGTTGGAACCTTCGTATAGTTCAGCGTGGGTTCTGGTGTGAGCAGTTTTTGGATTTATATTTTCAATCTTCTTTCCTAGTGGTGAAGGCAGTTAGCGAAAATGATGCAATATTGATAGATAAAGCGTTTATTTATTAGCAAAGAATGAAAGACAATTGAAGACATTCGTACCGTGGTGAGTTAAAACAGAGGGAACAAAGTGCTTAGAATACCTTTAAAATTATGGTTTCCTTCTGCCTTAATGCTTGTGTACTTTTGTTCCCCACCAGAATTTCATTTGGTCAGGGTAGATCTAGTACTGGTAGCTATGTGGTGATTTAGGGTTTTAAAAAGGGGGTTGAGGGGCTGCTCCTGTGATGGGTGGTGATTGATACAAGCTCTTAACTCTTTCTCTTTCGTTTCAAAATGTAATCAGTGGTATCATGTGGAAATCTCAATCATTTGTTCTGTAGTGGTGTTACTAATTTTTATGTTCACCCAAAAAGTACTGTTTTATTTATTTATTTATGAATGTTTTCATCTGCAGTGTATCTGCCGTTGTAGCTGCTGCAACAAATTCTGTACTCAAACCACTTGAATCAGATAAAGCTGATAATAAGAATAATGCTGGAGTCTCTTTTAGGATACCTGAAACTGCTGTGTTCTCTGTATCATCAGCACCATCAACCACAGGCATATTCTCCAATGGCACCCCTTCCAATAATTCAAGCCTAAATAATGGGTCAACCCCTCCATTTTCTCCCTCTGTTCCTTCAGCTTTTTTGACAAGTCCAAATTCATCGGGTAGCATGACCCTCACTGCCAACACAAACAGTGGTAACAACATCGCTAGCGCAACTGCGGTCACCACCGACAGTTGCAATGTTTCTAGCGCAGCTCCAGCACCTTCATTTTCACCTGTGCCTAATTTCAAAGTTGAATCCTCCACAGCTTCAACTGCAGTAACCACCAACAGTAGCAATGTTCCTAGATCAAATCCAGCACCTTCAATGCCAGCTGCGCCTATTTTATTTGAATCCTGCACTGCTTCAATTGCAGTTACACCAGTCCCAGTAAATTCTTCCTTAGACTCTTTTGAAGGAAAGAACAAGGAAGACAAGGGCTTTGGTAATCTAAGCAGCACCTCTTTTGCTGCCACATCTGCTGCCATTCCAAGCACAGGGAGTGGTATGTTTGGATTGGTTAGTGGTGGTGCTGCTACGACTTCTGCTGCTAACCAGTCCCAGGGTACTCGTTTTGGTGCTGGCAGTGGATCTGTTCCTATTTCCCAGCGGACTGGAATTGCATCATCAGCTGCTTCACCATCATTCGAGTTGTCCGGAAGTACTGGACAGTTTGGCTCAACCTCTGCTCCTAATCTGTTTAGTTCAGGAGCAAGTACTGGACTTGGTTCTTCTGCTTCCTCATTGGAAGCCAACTCCAGTAGCAGTACTGCTCCTGGCATATTTGGTTCCAGTTGGGAATCCCCTAAGTCTCCTGCATTTGCTTCCACAACATCTTTGTCAGCTGGGGTTTCGTATGGAGCATCCTTGGCTACTTCTGCACCTACTCTATTTGGAGGGTCCTCGACTGCTGCTACTCCTAGTAACGCGCCTTTTGTCCTTGGAGGATCCTCAACTGCTGCTGCTACTACAAACAGGGCACCTATATCGTTTGGAGCTTCTGCAGTTTCTTCTACAAATGCCAATGGGGCATCTATGATGTTTGGATCATCCAATGGCGCATCCTCAACTTCGATGTTCCCATTCACTTCATCTGCAGCTAGTACTGCCCCATCACAGCCTGCATTTGGCACTGGTGGTGACAAGTCTAACCGAAGATTTGTGAAGGTTGAACACAACAGGCGGCGGAAGAAGTAAAAGCATCAGTGGTAAAATGTGGGTGGTGTGGTGGTTGTTCTCTGTTCTCTGTATGAGGGTGAATAACTTTAATATGCAAGACTAGATACAAGAGATTGCTGGTTCGATACTGATGAAGGTATAATTTTCCTTCTGTGGTTAGGAAGATCAGACTATTCTGTTTGCTCTACATATATATTGTTTCCCTCTTTCTTTTTACAATCGAGCCAAATTTTCGTGGTTGGAATGAGAGGTTTTTCACAATTTTATACCAGTTTGTAGTCGGAACATTTATGCTTTTGTATTAGTACATGTAGTAGGTGAATGTTTTTGTATTAGTAAGTGTAGGTGGTATTAGGCTTTCTGGCTGGGCAATTGTGTTAGCAACTGTTTTCTGTGTACTCTGCTATTTGAAACATAAAAGGAAACAGCGGTGAATGTGTCCAAGCTTATCTGCTGGCCGCCTACTGATTTTTCCCAGGAGGCAGGGGATACATGATGCAGCAGTGGGCACCTTACTTGGGTCTTAATCAAATTAGCTTCTTTCCAAATAAATATATTGTGCATTTATTTTAGGTATCGTGTGTTTTGCTTGCATTGAATGATTTTGTTGTAAGAATGTGTCTTTTGCTTTGTGTTTACGTGTGTGAAAGGGCTACGCCTGATGCTAGCACATTCGCATTTCATGTTTATATTGGTGTCGACTGATATTGAAAAGAGTTAATGCTGGAGGGGAAGCAGATTTCAACATCGTTCATCCCAATTGTGCTGTATTTGTATGTGTCTGGCATAGAGTTTTGTAACTGATAGAAATTACAAGGAAAAATGAATTGTTTCTAAATAGAAATCGCGAAATAACCACTCTTGACAGAAATTGAACTTGGAAATCTTTTGATGCGTCATTTAATAAGTTTCCTGCTTAAATTACATAGCTAAATCATGAGTTATTGTTCTAAATCCAAACGGAAGGCTAAGAATTTATAAATGATGGAATTCACAATGACAGAAATCAATGTTCCATAATTTGTTTACCTTTGCATCTTCATCTTTCGAAAACCCATAACCATTCTTCTGGATCTTCAGTTGTCCCAAGGTCACCCAATATAGGTATTATATTCATGATAGGACACGAAGGAAAATGGTATTATAATTTTTGGAAGGTTCAAAATTATAAGGTCCAAAATAAAAACCATTTCAAATCTTTAACAAAACAAATGCCCATATTGAAAAATTATTAATTGGCTTTATAACAGGTGATGCAATGTAGGTTATGTTGGTGGTGGGATACGGTGCTATTCATCAATTTTGGGACATTTGGTTCACTAAGTCATTATTATTATTATGTTAAATTTGTTTTACCAAATTAATTACTCATAATTAATTCATTTTTTAACATAATTAATAAATATTGGAAATATTTTTTATTGTTGAAACATTGGAAACTTGATCATTGAAAATTGATGATGGTTTTTGCCACCTCATTTGGGACTAAAATTTGGTGTCCCCAACAATATTCTTTTTTAGTTGCATCCATTTAGTGTACATAAGTCAAATAATAAGTGGAAAGAAAAAAAATGTCAAATCATAAGTGCAAAGAGAAACAACTTTAAGGCCCCATGGGTTTTCCCAAGAGATGAGAAATGGAAAATTCTTTTCTCATATTTGGTAATGTTGGGAAAGCAACCGGAAAATACCACTTTATCTAATTTCCCATGTTTGGTTTGTGTAGGAATGTAAAACAAAGTTCATTTAATTTTTCAATTATACCCATATTAGGCCAAAATAAAAAAAATAAAAAATTGCGTTTGATGCTATATTGTAATTCTAAATTGTTAATGAAGACAAAATAGTCATTGAAAAGGCACGTTTAATGCTACCCTTAGTTTCCAAGTGGAAGAAAAATGAAACTCAAGGGGGGAGAAGGGCTTCATTTTCTCCCCTTTTTTCTATGTGTCAGCCAACTATTTCCCATGTCTAGACTTACCAAACAGAGGAAAACATTTGATTTCCCATTCCCAAGCCCCATATCCCATGAACCAAACACCGCCTAAGAAATAAGTCTATTATGAATAATGCAGACCTTGATATTGCTAGATTAGGTATAATTTATAACTACAGTTGTCAGTTGACCGGATTTTGATTTGAATCCAATGAAATTAATAAGAGATGGATCTGGAAGTATAATTCGATAATCAGATTATGTTTCGAATCCATTTACCAATTAAATTAACAAAACATATATGGATTTAGCCTACTTCATTCCGATAATAATTTAATCTGATTTGGTATAATATATATCTTGGAAACTTTGCATCTAATGTCTTGGAAATAAATTTAGTCACAACATATAACACAAAAACATTCATAATGGCGGATTAATTTTGCTTATTCTAGTTGAGCTAAACATTTTTCATTTTAACCCAAATATCTTATAATATAGTATTTTTGGCCACAAATAGAAAAAGGGAGAAACGTATGAGAGTTTACCCTTGACGACTATTTGTTGGACAAGCCAAGAGTGAACACTTTTGTAGGAGAATGTCTTCCTTTCTTCCTCTTCTCACAAGCTCCTCAACCCAAGACTCCAAGAGTGAAGTCCTCTACTTCACCACACCAAAAAGGACTAGAGATGAAGAGAAATCAACCTAGATAACTTAGGTGCTAGTCGTTCTCTAGGTTTGACCAATTTTTGGCTAAGAAAGATGAGAGGGAGGATGTCTCTCCTACACATCAAAAACCCAAGAGTGGAATGCCAAAAACCCTAACTAGGTTTTGAGTCTTCTTTTGGCTTTGATAGGAAAAGCACGTAAAGGGAAGGGAGATAAATTCTCTCCCTATAGCCAGCCATGATTGAGGGAGTGGGCTTCACTTGGGTCCTTATATTTGTGTTGTCATACAACACTTATCCTTGGGCCCAATTCCTTATGTCAAAATTATTCCATAATCAACTCTTAATTATGAATTATGATTTAACTCTTAAACCACTATTAAACCACTATTATGGTCTTACTAATTTGACTTTGTCAAATGCTCCGGTCAAACATGTTGACTTTGACTTGATCGTTGACTTTGACCCTTGACTTCAAACTTTGACTTTGGACTCCTAGTTTTTTTCTCTGTTCAGTTGTACCTCTAATTTCATTTCTCGGTGTGCGATTCGTAGGTTCCTTTTAGCAAGGTAGTGAGTTTACTCAACTTCTATGAGTTGATTTGTTAATTAAATCTCACTATTTAATTCTTCATATTAGTAAATGTCAATTATGTTTGATTCTTTTAGGTCTTCCACAAACCATGATTGACTAGCAACATGTCATAGTTATTCGAGCTAAATAAGGTGTAGGGAAGAACTTATTCAAATTGGAATGACAATGCAATTGAATCTTTCGCTTATACAATACTCCTTATTCACATTATTAGATATTGGAATCTAATTTCAAATATCCTAATGTGAATTATTCCTTTATATGATTATCCTGGTAAGATTTTAAAACTTCTTCTTTCAAATCTTATCCACTACTATGCGTAGAGATTTGATCAATCATATCCTTTGAATATTCTCTCTCCTTACTGAGAGTAGCCTTGTTGTACATTCATTTGTCTTCATGACTTTATTAAGAGTCCTGATAGACACTTTTAGGTCATGTCTTCCACAACACAACTATATAGTACCCTCAAAGACATACAACATAGCCACAAGATATCTATGATGTCTCGGATCTAAGGATTAGTTTGCACCATTGCATTGCAATCTATGAGTTCTAGTTTGACATATGAGTAAAGACTTCTATTCTAGAACTCAGGTATTTGATTGCATTTAGTGTCCTTGTTCTCATGCAAGCACCTATACACATATTTAGGTGTCGCTACACTCAATGACTTGAGACCTCATCATTCTCTACATATAGAGAAGATACTATGTGTACTTGTCTAAGCGGAATATCAACACCCAATTGATACTTCTACGACCAGAAGCATATTTAGGATTAGGGACCATGATAACTCTTAATGTATGCAAATAGTTCTCATGTCCACTTATATATTCCTAGGACTATAGTTGTTTTACTATTATGATAATATACCAAATATCATGGTTGAAAACAATTGGTCTTATCCATAATAACTTAATAATTTATCACATAAGATATCCTTAACATTAATTATCGTTTAATTAGTTGGCTTTAGTAAAAGTCCACTCCCAAAAAACCCTAAACCCTAGCCCCCTTTCTCCCAAATGACCCTAGCCTCCTTTCTCCTAAAAAACACTTTTAGAGCCTTTTCCACTTTGAGGGGGGAGGAAGCCATTGTTCTTCCCCCCTCTCCCCTCTTCTCTTTCTCCTTTCACCTCTTCCCCCATTTTCAGAGACAAAGGGTTTTCCCTATTTGTCTTAGTTTTGTTATGATTTTCATCCAACCATTATAGGCGGCTGCGGCTCAGCGTCGGATCTTCACCTGCATTTCGGCGTCGGATCTCCACCACCATCTTTTTTGCAATTTCTTTATGTTTGGAATAAGTTGCAGAGACTCTTTGGGTTCTCTGTGTAGTTTTCACCTCTCCTTTTGTGAGAGTTTTTCATCTCTCCTTTGTGAGAGCTTTTCATCTCTCCTTTGTGAGAGTTTTATTTGTATTGTTATGGCTTGGTTTTTTCAAGCTTTATCTCTTTTTTATTATTCTAAGTTTGCAATCTTAGTTGGGATGCCTATGCCAGAGTTTCTCCGATCCTACCTGATCGTTAGTGGAGACACGCCATATTGTCTTAATTTTGATATTAGACCGCTCCGTTATTGTAATGGCCCTTTTGTGGCTAGTTTGTATTGGCCTTTTGTGGCTAGTGGCTTTTTTGGTTGAATTATGAATGCAATCATAGAATTTCTCCACAAAAAAAAAAAAAAAGTTGGCTTTAAGGACATACTACTAACATACATAGATATATATATATATATATATAAATACACTAACAATTTATTTTATAATATAACAGAAGACCAAACGGTCAAATTGACATAACATATAAATTGGTTGAATTTGAAAACGTTGGTGTGTAAATGGACAAAATTAAAACCCCATAGCTCATTTCAAGAATGACCCCAAATCTTGAGACTCTAAAATGTCGTTAGCATGTATTTATTATTGCCTTAATTGAAAGGATTGGGAAAACCCAATAAGAGGAAAATGGACAGCCCAAAACACTAAAGGAATGGCTTGGATACCTAAGAAAAAGAAAAAAAAAGGGCTGCCGACACCACATCAGCTCCCTCCCTTTTTTTTGGACTGAACTCCCTCTCATTAGCTATTTTCTCCCTTCCTCTCTCTTTCTTTTCATTATTTTACTTTTCTCTCTCCTATTATTTCCCTCTTCCCTTTACTTTTCTCTCTCTTTATGTCGGCGGAGAAAAACTTTTATGAAATGAGAATAACACTATTTTGCTATTTTTGACTAAGAACGTTATAACATGCGTGATAATAGTTCCACATACCATAATATTATAACATGTATATTAATAGTTCCAAGTAACATAACATTATTGACCGGGATACCAAAACTGTATTATTCCCATTTCAACTAAGGGGGTATATGTCTTTAAAGTGCATGACTTTCATTGAATTGACAGATTCTTAATGACTTTTACATAGTTTATAATGTTAAGTGACAAACTTTCATATACTTTTATCATAGAGTTTTAGAGACTTTTATCTAAAAAGGATACAATTGTGTAAATGCAAAGAAATATTTTTCCACACATTTGAAAATGACAAAAATGATAAAGAACAATTGAAAATGTATCGTAAGGAAATAATTGTCATTCAGCTTAGCCATGATTCAGTAAAAAAAAGAAAAGAAAAAAGATTAGCCATGATTCATTTTAATGGCGGTGAAATAAACTATAATGAAAATTGCAAATTCCTTTTGAAATTTCATTTTTCATCACCATTAATAACAGTTATCATTTTGCATGATATCTCTCCACATATCAAATGCTATACCAACTCTTTGTTTATTAACAAGAGTTTTAAAAACTTGTTCCACATGATCTCCTTCATTCCCTGGTAATGGTGAAGATGATGAAGATTCATTTTTTGGTTCAATAGGAAATTCACAATATTTGAGCAAGAAACATATAAAATGTTTATGCAAACATAATAAATTAATGGCATATGAGAAAAAAATTAATATAATAAATATTGTATGCAAATATAGCGGATGAGAAATCAACATATAAATGAAACATTGTAAGTAAAAATAGCTTTGTGATGAAATAATGGTGAGCTTCGGGATGCAAGCATGAGGACAAGAAAAGAAATATTGATATGCTTTGTGACGCAAGCATAAGGAAAAGAAAAGCACTTAAGATTTTTTTTATTAACTTGAAAGAAGTGTATGAGAAGATAGGATACCAAGAAATGGAGCCTTAACCATGAAGAGAGTGTACTTCTCACTGTTTGATGCTTGATATAACGAAGGGAATATATTGGAGAAAGAATTGGAAACCTTTTTTTTTAGTCTCTTTAGCTTCCCGACAATTCACTATAAAGTTATCTGTAAATTAGCAAGATTTTTGGTATTAAGAATTAATAAAAAATCATTTATTTAACAAAGTTTTCAAAACTCACTAACTTTTTGGATACCACAAAATTTTAATTTTAATTTTTTTAAAGTTACAATTGAATACTACTAAACTTTTAAGATGCTGATTTTCTCACTCTTTTTTTGTCCACTTACACTCCGTTTAAAAAAAAAATACTTTTTACTATAACATATAAAGAAGTATAAGTAGACAAAAGAGCATTGAAAACATACAATTTCCAACAAAGAAAATGTAACTGGACGAAAGATAAGTGAAAAAAAATAAGCTCTCAACTTTTAAAGACTATTTAAAAGTGACAGTTGAATTCCTCCTCACTTTTTTTTTTCTTTTTCGAATACATTTCCTATTGAAAGGGGCGATAGCATATTAAACTCACACACACAATACGGATGCTAAGACTCGAACCCAAGACCTTACCTGAGGGAGTAAATACTCCAAACCACTACACTAGTGGATCCTTAGCAATTCCTCCTCACTTTTAAACTCATTAAAAATTGGTGAATTCCTCCTTACTTTAAAACTTAGAATTAGATACACCCAGTTTAAACGCTTTTGTTTCCATAACTTCTTTTACAAGCTACTTACTATGTTTTAAGCGCAGCAATCCAAAAGCCACCATACTAACCTGAACTTTTTCTTTTTTCTTTTTGCTAATACTTTCCTCTTCTTCGCTCTCTCTCTCTCTCTCTCTCTCTCTCTCCTTGTTTCTTCCATTTTTTTCTACCTCTGATTCTCTGCGCGTGGGTTTTTGCAGAAATGAAAATCCTCTTATTGTTAAAATATGAAAACTATGAGAGAATATTTGTTTGTGGGAATTTTCTGTGTATTCTTCTCCTTGTAGGAGGTCATATTTATAATACAACGAAACCTGAATCGGCAAGTAAATAATAAATTCCTAAATCTATTTGCAGTAGGAAATCAGGAAGTAAAGTAAATCAATTACAATTATAATAGGAATTCTTGGTGTGTAAGGTAAGTAAGTCAATATCCATAAGTCACGCTAACACTCCCCCTCACGTTGGTGCATAGATGTCGCCAATACCCAACTGATCTAGTGAATTGTGGAATGCTTTACTGGAAATCGCCTTTGTCAAAATATCCGCCAATTGATTCTCGAATTTCACAAAATGCGCAATCTGGTCCATGTGTCGGGGTCGTTAGTCGAGAAGTCATAATCTGTGCAGCGGAAGATGCATAGGATACAAGTTGAGTAGGAATTGGGATCGGAATCTGAGCCTGAGTCGAGGCCGGAGTCGGAGTTGAAATCGGGATCAGGGTCTGAATCAGAGACAAATTCGGGGTTGGGGTCATCATCGGAGTGGGGGTCGGGGTTGTCTTCGGAGTCGGGGTCGGGGTCGGGATCGTCGTCGTCATAGTCGGGGTCGTCTTCGGAGTCGAGGTCGAGGTCGTCGTCGTCATAGTCGGGGTTGGGGTCGGGGTCAGGAGTCTGGGTCGGGGTCGTCGTCGTCGTCGTAGTCGGGGTCGGGGTCGGGGTCGTCAAAAGAGGATCCTGATTCTGGATCGGGTTCGGGGTCAAAGTCTGCATCTGTAGGAGCGGAGCCATCTGGGCACTCAACTCAACGATGGTTGGTGGAGAATGAGAGAATGAGTTGGTGGTGCTACCTTCATGAGGGTTGAAAAAATCATCAACCCCCATAACACTAAATAAAATAATCTCTATTACAATATGACAAAATACAATTGGTAAGTAACCGAAATTCTAATGAAATAAGGACTCGCCAACACTCCCCCTCAAGTTGGGCAAAGATATTTCGCAGGCCCAACTTGACAAGCGAGTCACAGGACACCATACTTGAGAAGCACCAATTGTAGAGAAGATCTTTTAGTCAACCACGAGTGAAACAAGTGACAAACTAAAACAAAGTTCACAGCGGAAACACAAGAGCAAACCCTAAAAAATAGGACACATAGCAAAACACAGAAACCCTGTGAGCACGGCTGTAGATAAGGCAGAACACCAAAACCCCATGAGCACGGCAGTAGAGACAATGACAACAATAAATTCTTCCATATAAACTTTAGCTAATTCACTTAGACACAACTTCTCTTCAATCCTCCTCTCCCCTTGAAGAGAAGGGGTCGTCGGAGTCAAGAAATAAGCAACATCTTCATGGAAATATGTCAAGGTAATTGGGATAGGTCAATAAACATATCCCTTTCACTCCCCCTCCCCCCTCTCAAGGGGGGAGAAGAGCACTTAAATTTCAAGAAGAACACAAGCACAGGTCCCCTAGATCAGACCTGGCTCTGATACCATGTTAAAATATGAAAACTATGAGAGAATATTTGTTTGTGGGAATTTTCTGTGTATTCTTCTCCTTGTAGGAGGTCATATTTATAATACAACGAAACCTGAATGGCAAGTAAATAATAAATTCTAAATCTATTTGCAGTAGGAAATCAGGAATTAAAGTAAATCAATTACAATTATAATAGGAATTCTTGGTGTGTAAGGAAAGTAAGTCAATATCCACAAGTCACGCCAACATCTCTCTCTCTCTCTCTCTCTCTCTCTCTCTCTCTCTCTCTCTCTCTCTCTCTCTCTCTCCTCACCTGAAGATGTTTATTAAGAAATTAGGATCCCCACTAGGATTTCGACATCAAGGAGGCTTTGACTCATCTAGTGATGATGATGATGGGGATGGAGATGATACAAAAACAAGAACAACCAGAGTCAAATGCCCGTTTTGCTCCAAATGCTTCAAAGTCAATAATACTACTGAATGCCCAGAACCAAATGCTCGAGACTTCACCTCTCAAAATGAGGACAAGGTTAAAGAATATGACCCATCCAGGATTAGAGCTCCTTGTGACAGTTCAACTATTTTAATGAATAACTGTGAAGATTCTACAACAGAAAAGAAGGGTTTTGTGCCAAATGTTCAAACTGCAGTTTCTACTGCATCAAACTCTGTTTTTCATCCTCCACAAAAGAAAAGGGCATTCAGGATGAGCGCAATTGAGGTATCTTCTATGGTTCCCTGATAATCTTAAGCCTCTTGGGTTATTGTATTCCTTATCCTGTGCATATTCACGGCTTCAAATTGATGTATTTCAACCTTATGGGTATGGTTTCTAGGAGGAGCTGGATGATGATGACAATTCTGAGGTGGACACTTTCTCGACCGACAAGAGCAGCGTTGCTACTGCAACTGTTACACTGGAGAAGCCTCCAGCTTTCTCTGCTCTCTCTGATGAGTCTATGCTTGCTGAGAATGGCGCCAGCTCCACCGGCACTAGTGCATCGTCGTACAGCAAGGTGGTATCTACCCAGCCATCCTTTACATATGATAAAGTTGCTCCACCAGAAGAATCAAATGCTGGTCCTTCAATGTTTAACTTTTGGGGTAAAGTTACTTCAATGAAGGATTCAGGTGCAGCTTCTCCTGTGTTTAACTATGTCTCTAAGAGTGTTGACCAATTTTAACAATACAAGCTCCTTTAGTTTCAAAATGTAATCAGTGGTATCATGTGGAAATCTCAACAAAAAATATTGGTGTTACTAATTTTTATGTTCACCAAAAATTTACTGTTTTATTTATTTATATATCTATGCTTTCATCTGCAGTGTATCTGCCGTTTTAGCTGCTGCAACAAATACTGTAGCTAGTAGTGCCCCATCACAGCCTGCATCTGGGAACCCAAATTCTGCATTTCCATTTGGTTCCTTGAATAATAATGATAAAATGAACTTTGTAGACATCATGGCTGAACACAATAATCAGGCATCTACACCTTCCGTCCCAGTATTTGGTCAGCAGCCTGTGTTTGGTCAACAGCCTGTTTCAACCTCACAGGGCTCTGTATTTGGATCTACACCTGCAGTCGCAGCGGCGAATCCCATCCAATTTTCAATCCAACAGAATCCAACCAACCCACAGAACCCTTCACCATTTCAGGCTTCAGGCAGTTTGGGTGCAAGTCCAGAGGGCAGCTTCATATTGGGCTCTGGTCGTTAGAAGTCTAACCAAAGAATAGTGAAGGTTAAACACAATAGGAAGCGGAAACATTGAAGGTAAAATGTGGGCGGTGTGGTGGTTGTTCTCTGTTCTCTGAATGAGGGTGAATAACTTTAATGTGTTAGACTAGATACAAGAGATTGCTGTTTCAATACTGATAATTGCCCTTCTGAGGTTAGGAAGACACATGATTCTGTTTGCTCTACATATATATTGTTTCCCCTTTGTTTTTTACTATCGAGCCAAATTTTCGTGGTTGCAATGGGAGTGCAATTTATCACAATTTCACATTTATGCTTTTGTATGAGTACATTTAGTAGCCTAGTAGGTGTGTCCAAGCTTCTCTGCTGGCCGCCTACTGATTTTTTCCAGGATGCAGGGGATACGTGATGCAGCAGTGAGCACATTTCTTGGGTCTGAATCAAATTAGCTTCTTTGCA
This sequence comes from Prunus dulcis, assembly GCF_902201215.1. Taxonomy (NCBI): domain Eukaryota; kingdom Viridiplantae; phylum Streptophyta; class Magnoliopsida; order Rosales; family Rosaceae; genus Prunus; species Prunus dulcis. The sequence continues at coordinate 29,636 of NW_023010110.1, forward strand.
CATCAATATATTATTTATTTATTTTAGATATCTTGTGTTTTGCTTGTATTGAATGATTTTGTGTGTTGTAAGAACGTGTCTTTTGCTTTTTGTTTACATGTGCTGGGACTGTCAAGTTTGGAAATGTGCATTAGGGTTATACACCCGAGAGCGTCACGCTAGCATATTCGTATTTCATGTTTATATTACTGTTGACTGATATTGAAAAGAGTTAAGGGGAAACAGATTTTAACATCGTTCATCCCAAATGAGCTGTGTTTGTATTTCTGGCATAATTTGTTCTATCAGTTGTCTTCATTCATTTAGTGATTCGATTTTGAGAAAAGTTTTGGCAACTGATAATTTATTTATTAATTTTTTTGGTCTCACTGCTCTCTTCTCTCTCTGGTAAATATAAGAAAAACATGCATATATTATGCAACTTGTAATATAATATATGAATTTCATCAAACTAAATGTTTAACAAAAATAAAAGCCAAGGTGTATTGAGAGAGTTAAACGTACATGGATGAACAACAGAACAGAAAGTCATATTTAAAGGGACTGTAATGTTGAATGAGCCAAATAGCTTCAATTCCTATCTATGCATGCCACAGCTACTGCTGTCCATGTATTTTCTTATGAATGACCTTCTGCACTTCCAGTTCCAGGGCAATTATTTGCTCCAGCAATTTGTTCCATTCTCTCCACAACCTAATGCATTAATCAGAGACTAACACGACCCATTTTAACATTGCTTCACTAAAGTTAGGTTTTCCGTTCTTTTACGATATGAAATTTAAAAGTATTTAGGAATTTATAAATGACGGAATTCAAAATGATGGAAATCAATGTTCCATAATTTGTAAAATTATTTTTCTTTTTGTAAAAAGTGAAAGGCAACCAACATAAAAAATAACATTGTTTGCTTTCTCCGCAAGATTTCATTTTCAGTTCTTTTTAGGTCACGCGCTCTCTGATTTTATCTTCTCTAGTCTTCAATGTCCTCTTTCTTTTGCTTTCTTTGTGGGAACACATATTTCGGCAACCAATAGATGGGCGACACGTAGAAATGGAATATTTTTTAGGTCAACTGATTACCCTAATTAAATCCTATTTAATTCAGAAAATTATCTTTGATTTAAGATGAGAATATCTCCCCAAATCAAGGATGAGATTTCCATCAAATCTCCTCGATTAATTCCAATCTCCTATTTATGGGTAAGAACAATCCTTACCAAATGAGGATTATTCTTCAAACCCTAGCATACAAGGGGCCTATAAATACATGGCTACACAAGACATTCAAGGTAATTCTAAACTCACACTCAAAACCCTAGGAAAATCCTATCTCTCTCTTTGCCGTCGCCTCCTCCCTCACCCTCTCTCTCACATTGCTAAGCACCACACACGGCTCTGACCACCTGGCTCTCCCCTTGAGAGAAAACTCCATCCATTTTAGCTATTGCTGTATATTTGTCAAGATCTAATTGAACTAACTTAGGCATCAAAGGGCTTTTGGCCAACACCCACTGGCTGTGGTCTATTTACTCCAATTTATTTTGTAGGGATCGAGGCAGAGAGAGAAGGAAGATCAAAGGTCGAGGAATCAACCAGCGAATATTCCCCGTGCGGAATTTTGCTCAAACATTTTGGTGCTTTCACTAAGAGACCGAGTTATACTCAACGCGTGCTCTTGAATGAAAAGAACCTGTTTCCTCATTTTCATTGCTCAATCGAAGCCTTCCAAATAACCATGGTTGAAAGTACGCGAACGAGGAGCCGGGCCGCAACAACAACCCAATCCATGACAAACTTGGGTCACCACGACAACACGACTCCGAGGCAGTTACCGTGTGCTGCAGCTGAAGTCGTGGCTCAGACTCTCAGCACTGCGACTGCCGCCACAACCTTAGCCGTAGCGACTGCTCCTCCTCTGGTTACTGAGAGCACTCATTCGATGCATGCAGTAGCTCTTCGACTTGGTCCCATGACCAAGAACACCTATTCGACGCCCGCCACAGCGCCTTTTCGCCATCTCGTGGCTGCCACGACTCCACAACTGCATAGGTACGCTACCACCCACTCTGCCTCATGATCGGATTTGATGCTCTCCACCATGACGGTGCTGCCACATCCCATCCCGAGATCTCTTTTCACGACCTGTTAGACCAAGGTCTGATGTGGATAAGTCTACTGAGTTTTTAAATTTGAATTCATCTTGTTTGAATGACAGTTCTTTATCCTACCAACACCAATGATGCAAACCCACCACCACCTCCAACCAACAATTCTGCAACACCCACTCGTGCTGCTACACCTGCAGTTTCCACTATTGTTACCATCAAGCTCTCCACTTTGGTTGGCTCAAATATCTCCCATTCTTCGCAGCCATGACCTTTTTGGGTATGTTGATGGCTCGGTGCCATGTCCACCCAAGCATCTCCTAGCAACAAATACTTCTATATTGAATCCTGCTTATCTTAATTGGGTGCAACAAGATCAGACCATTCTCAGTTGGATTAACAACTCATTGAGTCCGACAGTATTGGCTACTGTCACTCTTTCCCCCACTTCTCGCAAGACTTGGGAATCTTTGAAGCGCCGTTATGTGTCCACCTAACATAATCGGATATTACACTTGCGAAATGAGTTGCTACGTACTATTAAGTGAGATATGTCCATTTCTGAATTTTTAGACAAAATGAATTTGATTTCTGATAATTTGCCTCTTGTAGGAAATCTCCTCACATATGATGATCTGGTCTCTGTCATCATGAATAACGTCAGGGCTGCATTTGAAGTCACAGTCAGTATCGCACAAGCTTGTGATGCTCCAATCACGTATGAAGCTTTGGGGGCACTTTTACTGAGTGCTGAACTACATATAGGGGAGCAGTCACAGCTTATTCCTAATCTGAACACAGGGATTACTACCTTTGTTGCTTCACGTGGCCATGGCAATAGAGGGCGTTCTCCTAGTCGCAATTTTTCATCCAACAGAAATTCTATTGCTACTGGTGGGCCTGGTCAATTCCGGTCTAATTTCCCCAATCAACGATCTTTCAGTACTCCATAGGAGTCTTCTTCTTCAGTCCCTAGTCGTTCCATTTTCTAGATTTGCAACAAGCCTAACCATCAAGCTTTGGACTGCTTTAATAAAATGAATACTGCATATGAAGGCCGAATTCCAGCAAGCCGTCTCTCTGCAATGGCCACCCAGCCTAACACTGCAAATTGATTCACCTCAAATATTTGGCTTGTTGACACAAACTCAATGCCCATATCACACCAAAAATTGTAATCTCAATAATGCTCAGGAATATGTTGGTAAGGAATAGGTTGGCGATATAGATACTGACTCTGATTTACGAATAACTCATATTGGAAATGCTAAAATTGTCATGACATCCACAAATTTTTCTCTTAAAGATGTCTTGCATTGTCCTGATGCTTTATCCAATTTGTTATTTATTCACCGTTTCACTGTTGATAACCATTGCTATTTTCTCATTTATCCTACCTTGTTTTTTTCTCATCAAGGACCTCAAAATCCAGAGGACCCTTTTCCAAGGGGGGTGTGAGAATGACCTATATCCATTGCAGTTTCGACCCCCTCCATCAATCTAGGCATTGGCGGCTTCCATAGGTTCTAGAGTTTATGCACAAACTTGGTACTCACGCTTAGGACATCATGTGTCTTCCACAATAAAATATTTAACTATGAATAAGATTGTACCTGTTTGTGATTCTTCTAAATTTTCCTTTTGTCATTCTTGTCCGTTAGCTAAGAGTTCTAAATTACCTATTAGTTTTAGTTTTTCATCATCTGAGTCACAGTTTCCTTTACAACTTGTACACTCTGATGTATGGTGTTCTTCAGTTAATTCAATCAATAGTTTTCAGTATTATTTGTTGTTGGTTGATTACTTCTAACGCTATTCTTGGATCTTTCCTATGATAAATAAATCAGATGTCCATCAAATTTTCATTCAATTTAAAACTCAAGTTGAAAATCTTCTATCTCATAAAATAAAAATATTGCAATGTGATGAAGGTGGAGAATACACCAAACAGACCTTTCCTCAATATCTGTTATCTCAAGGTATCCATCAAAGGTTCTCTTGTCCAAAACATCTAGAACAAAATGGCTTGGCTGAACGAATATACCGTCACATAGTTGAAATAGGTTTGGCTCTTATGACCCATTCTGACATACCACAAAAATATTAGGAATAAGCTTTTCAAATCGCTGTGTAATTGATAAATAGTTACCTACTAGAGTTCTTCAACATAAGAGTCCATATCAAGTTTTGTTCAATTGCAGTCCAAGTTATGAATTTCTTCGATTTTTTGGGTGCACTTGCTTTCCCTTTCTTCGTCCGTATAACCAAAACAAACTTCAACCATGGTCTCGTTCGTGTGTATTCATGGGTTATTCTCTTAATCATCTTGGTTATCAATGTCTAGATTTAACAACAAGTAAGGTGTTTTTGTCCCGTCATGTGCTGTTTGATTAAGGTACCTTCCCATTTGCACGTTAACTCGCATCTCTCAGGCAAGGTGTCCTCCCTGACTCAGGTACAAATGCTAGTCTTTCCTTTCATTTTCCTATTACTAAACCTGGTCTTGTTTACCCTTTGTCCATTGCAGCACCTAAGATCTTGTTCCAAGCCCAAGCCCACAAATAACACAACCTACACAATAACAATTGCCATCTTCATCTTTTTTAAGCCAAGATAGATGTTATGACACTTCAACATCTTCTGCTCCAGTCCGAGATTTAGTTGTGGTGCGTGAAACTTCTCTATCTGCTGTACCATTGGAAGCTGTCACTTTTTTTATTCCACCGCTCATCATCGACATTAGATGGTGACTTAATCTCAAACGAGGAGTTTAAAATCCTTTTTGAGGTATGCTTTGCATCTCCAGGTTGATTCTAAAGATGTTGAGCCTTCATGTTTCAACAAAGCTATCAAACATGCAGAATGGAGGACTGTCATGCCATAGAGTTCAGTACTTTGCAAAGGTGTGAGACGTGGACTTTGGTTCCTTTTCAACATCACATGAATGTTCTTCCCAACAAGAGATTAAAAGGCACTATGATGGATCCATTGAGCGTAATAAAGAGCGTTTAGTGGCCAATGGTTTCCATCAATAGGAAGGGCTAGATTATTCAAAGACGTTCAGTCCTCTAGTTAAGCACACCACAATTCGTAAGGTTCTTGGGCTTGTTGTGTCTAATCAATGGCATGTTCATCAATTGGATATTCAAAACGCCGCCTTCATGCTTTTTTGAGTGAAGATGTATACATGAAGCAATCGGCTGGTTTTGTTGATTCGCAGTATCCCAATCACGTTTTCAAGTTGCAAAGGTCGCTATATGATTTAAAACAGGCACCTCGAGCCTGGTTTAAACGATTTAGTGATTTTGGTATCTTTCTTATTCGACTTATCTATGTAGATGATATTTCAGTGACTGGAAATCATTCTTCTCAAGTTATGGCTCTTATTCAGAGATTGGGAAAATGATTTTCTATGAAGTATTTGGGCCCTATATTGCGGCCACTTATGTAGGTTCCACGTTGCATTTGACGCAAAGAAATATGCCTCTGACCTTCTTACTCATACTGGTTTTGTAGATTGCAAGCCTATATCTACACTATGTATTTCTGGTCAGAAATTGAGTCTTCACTGTGATGAGCCTCTTTGGATCCTTCTGAATATTGCCAAGTTGTGAGTGCCTCACAATATCTCACTCTTACTCGGCCGGACTTGTCTTATGATGTGAACCAAGTCTGCCAGTTCATGCATTCACCTACAACAGTGCACTGGCAAGCTGTGAAATGCATTTTGCGGTATTCGAAGGCCACATATGATCATGGGCTTCGGTATCAACCTAGCAAACTAGAATTAAATGCTTATTTTGATGCTAACTATACAAGGGATCTTGATACAAGACATTATATTGGTGGTTTTTGTGTCTATTTTGGTTTTAACTTAATTTCCTGGAGCTCAAAGAAGCAGAAGACTATTTCACATTCTAGTACAGAGGTCAAGTATAAGTAATTAGCTGATACTGCTACTGAGTTATCTTGGTTACGCTCCTTATTACTAGATCTGTGTATTTTCTTACCTACGCCTACCATATTGTGTGATAATGTTTCTTCTATTGCTCTTGCTTCCAATCCGGTTTTTCTCGGACTAAGCACTTAGAAGTTGACTACCACTATGTTTGTGAGAAAGTGGTTCATGGTGAGTTGAATGTTAATTATATTTGCTCCCAAGATCAGGTCACTGATTTGTTCACTAAAGGTCTCAGTTCTTCTCGGTTCAAGACACTTGTTTTCAAGTTTCATGTTCTCCAAGGACCACTCAGCTTGAGAGGGGTTGTTAGACCAAGGTCTGACATGGATAAGTCTACTGGTTTTTTGAATTTGAATTCATCTTGTTTGAATGATAGTTCTTTATCCTCTGGTTCTTTTAAATGAGGAGCTTTGTGTTGTATATGACTCCATCACACTTAATAGATGATATCCTAGTTCGTAGGAACAACTCTACGATTTTCAAACTTGTACTTATCTATACAATCATCAAAAATACATAGTTGCAGCCATATTGGTTTTTCAAACTTTCACGCCATTTCAGAGTCTTATACGATCATCTTGATGTCACCTCCAACTTGGGCTCCATTGTGGAACAACTTCATTCATTCCCTCCTTTGCCACTACGCTGACGTACGTTCACTTGTGAACCTCTAGAAAAACCCAAGTCCGTGTGCAATTGGGCTCTACACAATTCTCTCATCCTAATCCACGAAGGCAAGCAGACCTCAGTCTCAAAGTTGACCAGTTGACTCAAAAAATGGATGACCAAAACTGCTTGGTTAGACAACTCCTCAACCAGATTGACTTGGTCCAAGACCTTGGCCTTGGACAGTAAGGTGAAGAGAGAAGGATGGACGAATGCACCTGTCGGTAGTTCAAGAGATCCCATGCAGGTCGAGCAGGAGCAAGCAGACAAGGAGAAGGACAAGAGCATGCTCAGCATGTTGGCATGTCTCAAGCATCTGCAAGTCCCGCTCAAAGTAAATCGAGTCTCCGATCGAGATTAAGTCCAAGGATCAACTTGCATGAGAGGGTGGGCCCACGATTCTATGTTCGCGCCAGCCTAGGCCCGTCGAAAAGCGTTCAAGCGAGACTAGGCCCTTGAATAAATCAGCCTCATGATCATCCCCATGAAGTACGAGAAGAAAGACGCTCACCTGCTCAGGCCGGAGGAGCCAACTCACGACGACAAGCAACAGAAGGTCCCTCACAAGCTTCGTCTACCAACATGCTGCACTTGCTAGACAGTTGAGGAGATCTACTCTGTAGAGATAACAAGGAGGTAAACTAGCGACACATCATGGAGGACACCAACGTGCACCATAGGCTATACAAGCATAAGACAAGTCAAGAAGCTCGTGAATTATTGACTTCAAGACTTGAACATTGGAGAAGATTTTGAAGATGCTCTGCGCAAGGTGGTAGACCAAGTGAACTCCTCACCATTCATAGCTGAGATCGAGTAGGCGGCTCCACTAAAGCGATTCTCAACGTCTTCTTTCACACACTTCAAAGGAGATTCCAATCCCCAAAGCCATCTAAAGCACTTTAAAAGTGTTATGATGTGCTGATGTGCAAGGTGTTTGTAATAACCTTACGAGGAGCAGCCCAGGATTGATTCTATACCCTGTCATCTAGGTAGATCAACAGCTTTAAGGAGCTGGCTTTCGTCTTCACCAAGGAGTACACTTCCTATCAGATGATCGAGAAACAAGCCGAGACTGCATCAAAAGGTTCGAGGCGGAGAAAGCCAACATTGTGGGATACGATGACCAAATCGCATCCTCTACCTTCAAGAAGGATTTACCAGCTGAGCACAACCTGTGTTGCAAGCTGACTATTGCTCCTAGCCAGACTCTGGCAAAAGTCTACGCGAAAGAGCTAAAACGCTTATCCAAACTCTCTTGTTTTCATGTCATGGGTGGAAAAGCAAGTGTCCAAAATAAGATTTCAAATCTTATGAAAGAGGTAAAACGCTTATCCAAACTATCTTCTTTTCATTATTTGCCGTCAACTAAGACAAAGTTAGTTTAGAGGAAAATGGAAAATCAAAATTGTATGTTTGCCTCCACTAATGTTGTGCATGAACCCATTGCTTTAGAAAATTTGGATCCTAAATGTTTTGTTGTAAAACCTTTAGATAATCTTCGATTTGGCACTCTTAGAAAGTCTTCAGGTATTTGTTCTTTTGAATAATTGCTACTGAGCTTACAAATTCATAACATCACTTTAATTAAAAGTCAAGTCAAGTAATCGGGCCTTTTGTCTAACCCATGTCAAGGTTCAAGTCAAAAAACTTTGATCTTGTACACTTTTGCTTCTGCCTATATGACTCGGGTTAGTACATCCTAGGGTTGCTTTAACACCCATTGTCTTAAAGTCAACTAACTTGAACACATTGATTTAACACCCATTACATGAGTCTTGTAGAAAACTTGATAAAGTTAGAATTAAAAAAAAGAAAACAAAGAACAAAGGCAAGTTTAGTCACATAATACGAGATTGGGCTTCGATATTTGCTCAATTAATGGACTTTATTTCTCACAAATACTTTTGATTCTCCATTTTATAATCCTTGTGTTTGATTAAACCTTTGTGATTTGATGTGCCTTAGATCCTGAAAGGCTTTAATTCAAATGCTTCTAGATAGATATTGGTATTGGCTATGCTTGTCTATCCTTATTCATAGTGTTGGCCGGCCGTCATAACTTCTCTTATGCCATTGTCGGCACTAAGATAATGGTGTGCACCCAAGACACTCCGGTGTTTTGCTTCAAAGTGGCAGACCCGAGAAATACTGCATTCTAAGTGCACAAGCTATCCTTTTCCCTTCGAAGGGAGGGCTTTAGTTGGGGACTTGCAGCGCCATCGTCGTGGTTGAAATCGCCCTGGTTGTAATAAGGAGAAGTTACTCTTTGCCTATCAAGAAACTGCTGAAGATGATTGGCGTATAGTAGCCTACCGCATGTACTATACAAGTCTCATATTTGACACATCCAAGTTTTGCCGCCCCTTGCAAGGGTGCCTAATCAACGTTGGGAGACGAAGAGCTCATATAGTTTTGCCCATTTAGGAGGTACAAAAGTCTGCTTTGTTTTGGCCTCTTACTCGCGAGACTATGAATATCCTTTTAATGGGAGTGGTGAGAAGATGCATCTTATGGTCCAAACATTTGAATATTCCATCTCCAAAGTGTATGAACCTGCCATTGATAGTGATTATGCAAGATCCTTATCCGCCGAAGTCCTGTCTGCTCATATCTTTGAATAGATTAGCGTGATGAACCTCATAGGACCCTCTATGCCTTATGCTTGGTTGTTTGTGCTGTGAGTATGGATATTGTATTTTGTTGATCTAGAAATCGCAATTAGAGTAAGGTTTTTATTGCCTTTATGCTTTCTTTTCATGTCTTACTTAGACTTCTTTGCATGATTATAGGGATTAAGTTCAAAATATGTGAGATTCGAGAGCTTCTCTCGCACATTTTAATCTCTACTACTACTCATTAATAAAAGGTTTCTGTTCCTTGCAATTTTTAGGGTCAACCCTTAATTTGTCGGATCAATTCGAATCGACAAATGCATTTGTATAGTGGAAGATCTTTAGAAATTAAAGCACAATATTGATTTTATATATTGTTATATAGCTAGCTCATGTACATTTTGCATTAGGCGTGCATTTGTTTCACTCAATCTATAAACATATACATATATCTTTACTTTGGGATTTGGAGGAGAAAGCAGCCATTTGGAACCCTGAATATAGCCAAGACTAAGGAAAGGTTTGATTTGTTCCCTAGTCAGCTGTTTGGTGTATTTTAGTCTCCCAACCATACTTGAACCTAGACCCGAACACTTGTATTCTCCATAGAATATGGTACTAATATAACAATAAATACAAAAAAAATATTGAAACTATTAATTAACTCTCAAAACCTTTCAATTATATGAAAATGCTTAATTAATTAGTGTGTTTTAACTTGCTTACCTATCACGTTCGGCGCGGTTCCTATTGTTCCAGCCAGCTGGGGTGATGACCTCAGACATGCTGGTGTAGGCAAAGACCACCCTAGGACTGATCCTCCAAGCCCTACCCAAATAAGTGCCATTTCCAGTCCCAGTTATGTTGCAATGGACAAATGAGTATCCAGTATCCTTTGAAGCTGAGGCCCTTGCTTGTGCTGTTATCACTGTCATTTCATTAGTCCCCAGCACATGTAACTCAGTGTTCTGCACCCATTAATTAACTAACCATCAAAATCATGACATAATACATAGACAACAATCAGCTGAGTTACAGTGAAGAGTTAATCGTATACATAACGTTTCTCACACAACATATACGTGAAATTCACTATTCGCATATAGCGATTTGATTTGTAAAACATGTAGGCAGAGTTACAAAAGTTCCTATATAGGTTTTCCTTTTATTTAGGAATTATAGGAGAGTTTGGCTGACGTTACCAAATAGAGAGATGTTCCACTTCCAAAGATGAAATCCATAGTGCCTTCAACAAAGTAGTCCTTGAAAAAATGATTGCCCTTGTAATAACAAAGTGTGTCTTAGAAACCAATCAGCTTGCAATCGAACAAGGCTGACTTGTTCCTCGACACCCTCAACGCCGATGCCTATTCTCCCACTCTTTTCCCATCTGGCCTTGGCGAAGAGTTCTTCACACAACCACAAATCAACGTAAATTATAAAGAAACAAAAATATTAAAAGAAAGTTGATAAAAAAAATTGTTGTGTGTGATGATAATATCACGTGACATGAAATATTTCTCGCAAACGTGGGACATTTATGTACCTTAATAATAATGTTAGCTGCCACGAAATAGTCGGATTCAACAATCACCGTGGCACTATTCACAGTTCCATACTTTTGGGCTGTGCCAGGAAAGGTCAAAGTTAGCATATTTGTTGGAGAACTGTAACAAATGATTTATTCCGTGGAATTGTGATTTTCCCATTGGACACTCCTTCTCCAATGTACACAATAACACGTTTGGTGTTGCCGGCCGGAATGCTATTAACGGCGTCAGTGATGGTCTTGAATTGTCCACTTCTGTCTTTCATGACCTTGATGACCTTTTACCAGCCTCAGCCATTGCAAGGGCAGGGTTAAGTGTGTCATGCCCTGCTGTGTATGGCTTCACGTTGTTATTGAACCACGTGTTGACTAGGGAGTGGTCGGCTGATACCTGTGCATGATAATCTGCCATGGCTATGGTGGTAGTAAGGAGAATTAATGTCGTGTTTAGAGCTTCATGGACACACATGCATGTGTTTTTTTTTTTGGCCATTTTATTTTTTATTCTTTGGTGATCAGAATGGTGAATAGCTTGATTTTTTAGTCCACTATGCAAGAGCTGGTTAAGGCATAGTGCATATTGAGAGAGATTAATCCTAAATTTGTGGGTTTTGGAGAGCTTCTCGCACATTTTGGTTTCTAATTAGGGGTAAGTTCATTAAGATTTCATTTACGCATTTTGTATTAGCTGAATAACAGAAAAGCATTAGTTGTAGCTAGCTCAACAGCTTAATTTGGGAAGGCATAAGAGGACATAATTATGGTATTATTAAGAGAGTTCACTTTGCCATCATATATAAAATCCCAGTTATACCTTTGACTATTAAGGATAGCAGGATAGTCACACATTCACAAGGGCGAAACCACCCTTAGACTAGGTTGGGCTCCACCCGAGTAGAAATATCTAGAAAAATACGGATTCTTTTTTCTCAAATAATTTGACACAAGCAGTGCCATTTGCATTATTATTGTGATTCTTTTCAATTAATGAAACAATCTGTTTTGACTTTGTGTTGTAAAATCAAATAGTGCATTTTCAATTGTTTTTTAATGAGACAGTGTAGTTGTGTTTATAGAGGAATGACCACCTTTATGTTTTAAAATAAGACAGCACACCCCTTCTGAAATAAACCGTGGTTACTTGTAACAAGTTTTTTTTTTCTTTTTGGAAACGTTTAGATATAAGTTATAACCTACACGTAAGTGGCCTTAAACCTACCACTTATCAGCCTAGTTTCATTTTTGAGCTTTTTGCCTTTTAAACATTGGCCCTTCCTTGAAAAATTCCTAGATCCGCTATTGACTGCAAGGAAGGCTACATGGGTGGGTTAGTCCATTTCAATGTCCATATCGGATTAGATAAGCTCTTGAACCTCTTCCAATAGTGAACCATAACTGTCAGATCAGCCACTTTAGCACCTATATAGCCTGGCAGAGTTATCAAGCAAGTTTATCTGAAGTCCTGTCAAGCCTTAACCTAAATCGTTGCTCATGTGATTCATATTTTACTGTACGGGGTGGATTAAGGTGGGATTTAATTGCCTAACTAGATCTAAAATTTTGGTTATATTTTGGTTTATTAAATTTGAACGGAGTGAGATTTGTCTAAAATTGGAACGGATTTTTGATATGTTTTTTCTTTAGCAAATTTGAAAAAGGCGAAGTTATTTAAGGGATCAATACTTTGAAATTGCATGACTTATTTCTTCTGTGAAAATTAAAAGGGGGTCCATTTTTAATTTTTGTCGCATATGTTTTTTTTTTTTTTAAAGGTCCTTTCCTATTGAGAGGGACAATAATACTAAACTCACACACACGACACGGATTCTAGGACTCAAATTAAGAACCTTGCATGAGAGAGTAAATACTCTAAACCACTACACTAGTGGGTCCTTTGCGCATATGTGTCTTTTGTCCCAATCGAATCGACAAACTTGTGCTCAAATTGTGTAGCAGAAGATATTTAGAAATTAAAGCATAATATATATTGATTTTATACATTGTGAAATTTGTATGAGGCGGGCATGCGGCTTTCTCAATATCAACCATATATAAACACATATATACAAAGTTAAGAAAACTATTTCTTAGTCTTAAGAATATCTACACTTTAGGATTTGGAGGAGGAAGCAACCATTTCGAAGCCTAAATATATCCAAGGCTGAGGAAATGTTTGATTTGTTCCTCATTCAGCAGTTTGGTTTATTTTACTCTTCTAGCCATACTTGAACCCAGACTTGAACACTTGTACTCTCCATAGAACACAGTGCTACAATATTATTAGCACATATACACACAGAAAAAAATTATTGATGAGTATTAATTAACTCTCAAAACCAATCAATTATATGAAACTGTTTAAAGTGTATATAAATCTGCTTACCTGTCACGTTCGGGGTGGTTATCGTCTCTCCAGTCGACGGGGTTGACGACCTCGGACATGTTGGTGTAGGCATAAACCACCAAGGGACTGGTCCTCCAAGTCCTGCCCAAATATGTGTTACTTCCAGTCCCAGTTATGTTGCAGTGGACAAATGAGTACCAGTATCCTCTAAAGCAAAGTCCCTCGCTTGTGTCATTATCACTGTTATTCCATTATCCCTCATCAAGTGTAAATTAGTGTTCTATACCCATTAATTAACAAACCATCAAAACCATGACATAATATATATAAAAAACCAACAAGCTCAATTATATTGATGAGTTAGTCGTACATAATGTTTACACTTGTATATGAAATTCAGTATTATATGACAAGACTCGCATATAACGTTTCTCAGCCGCATCCATAACATTTAATTCTGTATCAAATTCATACATTTGTTAGTCAATCCGTCATGACATCCGTTAAAAGCTAATGTGGCTATTTATCCCCCCTCTCAGCTGCCATGTAGACTCACTCATATGATGCCACGTGGTCCATATATATTATTAAATAAATAAATAGTTAAAAAACTTAATATATATATATATATATATATATCTCTCTCTCTCCCCCCTCCCGCATCCATGGGAGATGGCAATCGTTGCTGTCCGACCACGACAGGCCACATCACCGGTCGAAAAATGACCACCATGGGTCGTCGATCACGTTAGGCTAAAGAACCAGCCACCCCAACTCATGCACGACACCATTTCTAGCTCTCAAGCATCCGAGGGTTTCGAAGCTTTTCACCGCTGTTAATGGCTTTTTTTTGGCGACCAATTTCGTCGATTAAGGTATGAAACTTCATTATCTCTTTGTGCTCTAGCTATTGGTATGGGTATTTGGGATTGACTTTGTAGTTTGAAAGATTGATTTTGACACCCATTTCAGCCGACGGTTAAGGTGAGTTTTCAGGCCATTCCGGCCACTTTTTGGTTGGGGTTCGAAAAGCAAAAATGCTTCCCAGCCAACCCTAAGGTTTCACTCCCCGCTATCCATCCCACCTCACCACCCGATATCCACCCCAGCCCCATCCCCGTCTAGATCCTCTCTCTCTCTCTCTCTCTCTGCAAATTCAAAACTTTAAAAAAGAAAAAAAAATCAAACACTTTGCATCTAAGGGGTGGAGTTGCGGATGGGTTTTGAGTTTCGGGGATTAGGGGGTGGGGGTGGCGGGTGGGTTGTGGATTGGATTGGCCTACAGGTTCTTAGAGGGTGGGAGGAGGAAGGGCTCTTGTGGGTGGTCACGGGGAAAGAGAACTTTTTTGGATGTCTTGAGAAGGGTTGGCTAGGGTTCTTGGTTCAGTGGGGGTCGAGGGGGAATGGGTTGTGAGGGAGGGAGAGGGTCGTCGGCGTGGAGGGGAGAGAGAGATATATATATTTTATTTTATTTTTTATTTTTTATTTCAAGTTTTTATATTTAAATATTTAATTAAATAATGTTTATTTATTTAATAATATATGTGGACCACATGGCATCATATAAGTCAGTTTGCGTGGCACATTTGTTACCACGTCAGCAGTTAACAGACTTATTACTGACGACATGTATGAAAGTGTTAAGAAAATCAACTTTGTGTATGTGATTGAGACGAAAAAAATTTGATATATCAAACTCTAAAAGTTAGTAAATTTTACTGCAGTAAAGTAAAAATTACCCAAAAAAGTATTTAGCTATTTCAGTACCAATTTGATCTCAACTTTAATTTATCCTGATATGGTTTGGTTAGTACAAGGTTACTCGATCAGATTTCTTAACTAATAGGCCATTTTCCAATAGGACACCAACTATGCAACAATTTCATATTCATACATTTACTTGATAAAATATTTCACATCCACCAGTCGTTAAATAGGTTGTAAATGTAGGGAGAACCAGGACTGACGTCTGACAATGGATCGAATGTATAGTGCCACGTATATTGAAGAGATGCAAATTCATAGGTTTCCACGTTTATCAAAATATGTCGCCTGAGAAGCAGTCCATAGGAAAAAAAAAAATTAAAAAAAAATCAAAGGTAGATACATCATTTAAAATATAAATTAAACATACCCTAAAGCACAATTGACCGTAACCTAAGAAAAATTTAAAAGTAATTGACTAAGCCCATTATACAACATATCCTAGAAACCAGAAGCGCTTGACGTCAAGTGCTTACAGATAAAAAGACTTTTTTTTTTTTTTTTTTTAAATCACAAACAGTCTCTTAGGCCATCTCTAGGTGGAGAGAGCTATATTTAGCCTGGGCTACATTTATAAGAAATAGTGTCAGGCTACATTTTAACCGTCTCGGACAACAAAGGACTAAATTTAATATTTTAGTATTTTTTTAGTATATGATGTAAATTTATTAGTTAATTTAGTTAAACTACTATTTATATCATATTTAAAATACATTTTAGTTGAGAAAATATTTTTGGGATAGGAATTTTGACATCCAAGTGATTAGCCCTATAGATTTTGTTCTATAAATATCTTTAAAATTAATTTAAATGGAAAAGATAAAGGATAGTTTGTAAAAGAATGAAGAGATTGTGAGAAATTATGTAAAAGGATGAAATTTAGGAAGGATAATATGTAAAACGATGAAGATGTTGTGAGAAATTATGTAAGAATGAGGTAGATATTTATATTAAAATTTAGGAATTTTTTAGTCAATTTTTTTATTTATAAAAAAAAAAAAAAAAAAACTAGCTGACATCACCTAGCCGTTAACTGACATCAGCTGAGCCCCATCCAATTATTTAGCTTGTGCTGGCCAAATAGCCACATGTGGCTCTCATTTAAGAGCAAGTCCACCGATCGAGCCCAGCTCGAGGCGAGGGCAGAAAAAAAAAAAATTTCGTTCCACCGCGCAGCCCAGGCCCGGGGGTGGTGTGGGACCCACCAACTCGGGCCAGCCCGAAGGCGAGACCAGCCTGAGGTCCAACTCGCGTTTGCTGACGTCAGCGCTGGCGTCACGCTGACGTCAGCTAGCGCGTTTCAAATTTTTTTTACCGTTGGCGCGTGCATTGCGGTAAAAAAAATTTGAACCAGCGCACGCTGACGTCAGCGCGACGCCAGCTCCAACAGTACGCTGCCACGTGTCGCCTCCCCAGCCTTCCGATCTGCTTCTCCAAATTAATCCAACGGCTGAGGCTTTTTTGGGCAATAAAAATATGTTTTTTAAAAATTCTGATATTTTTTTTCTATAAATACCTATCAATACCCTTCACTTTCAACACCAATACTCTTACATTTCATCATACTTCTACTATTATTCACTCTTTTTACTCAACATTTTTCTCTTTTTCATCTAGCATTTTGATTTCATATTTTTATGGCTTCTTCTATCGAAACCGGAGGGGCTTGGAGCACAATGGAAGATGTTTCCTTGTGTGAGGCTTGGCTCCAAATTTGTCATTGTCCCGTGTCCGGCAATGAAATGAAATTTTTTCATATGTGGAAAAAAATTCATGCCGAATTTTGTGAAAAAATTCCGGGGTCTACTCGTACGGAGATGGCATTATCCAGTAGGTGGAAAATTCTCAATAAAGAGTTGGGAAAATGGAGAAATGTCCTAGCAAAAGCGATGGACAACTATAGAAGTGGGCAAAATCGTACTAACGAGGTAAGTATTTTATAATTTTTGTTTTATTAAGTTTAATCTCATAATATATATATTTTGTTAATATTGCTTGCATTTTAAATTTTTTGTTAATATTTCTTGCATTTTAAATATTTTGTTCATATTTCTTGCAATAGCAATATGTTGTTAATATTTCTTGCATTTTAAATATTTTGTTCATATTTCTTGCATTATCAATATTTTGTTAATATTTCTTATATTTTAAATATTTTGTTCATATTTCTTGCAATAGCAATATGTTGTTAATATTTCTTGCATTTTCAATATGTTGTTAATATTTATTGAATATCCAATATATTTTAAATATTTATTGCATTTCCATTTTTTTGTTAAATAGATGATTCAAGCACAAATGTGGTTCGGTGCAACCGGGGGTAGCAAAAAAAATTTCACCCATCATGAATGTTGGGAGGTGGTGAAATATTGCAAACGCTTCATAATTATTCCGATGGGTCCGGAGGTTGTGTTAAACGAGACGTCACTCCGTGATTCAATGACATCGGATTCACCTATCGATTCTCCTATGAGTCAAGACTCACCCATCGAAAAGGAGCCGAGGCCCATTGGCCGAAAGGCCGCGAAGGCAAAGAAAGCGGGTAATTCAAGCAATCAAAATTCACATTTTTTGGAGGAAATTGCATGGCAAAACGGCATAAGATTAGAAATGGAGCAAAAACGCCAAGATCACGAGTTGGCCCTTCAAGCTGAGTATGCACAAGAAAGGGAGTATTTGCGCAAAAAAGAAATGGAAAAGACAAATCGGGAAACCATGGCGATGGATACAAGTCATATGTCCCCTGAAACAAAACAATTTTGGAAGCCGTTGGAGGTCCCTAGGAGTAGGTCTACGCAGGTAGTCCCTAGTGTACAGAGTTTCAACAGCTTGACAAAATCTTACCAAAGCCTCCAACGTAGTGGCCTTCCCCATCCGGGCAATCTCATCCACCTGATCAGCAGATGCTCCATACGCCAACATTCGTATAACAGCTGTAAGATTTTGCTCCGGAAGAAGCCCCAAAACCTCAGCAGCATCACACTTTTGAACAAAGTATGCATCATAATTGCAAATATCATGCATGACTTTAGTGAACAAATGAGGTTGCATTCTAAATCGCCTTCAAAAATCAACATCAGAGTACAAAGAAGTTGGGATAAAATAATCTTTCAAAAGATTCTTACCCCGAGAATGCCTATGTCTTTCCACATTCCGGTGGCGGCCGACTTGTGAACCACGGCGGCGACCTTGGTTCTCTTCTTCTTGCAAAGCCACTGCTATGAGAACTTGCTCATCGACTTGTCTCTGCAACTCATTGACTTCATCTGCTCTACGGTTTCTCTCTCTTGTTTCTCTCTCTTGCCTCTCCAAGCGTCTCCTAAATTCTTCCATTCAGAATGAATGAAGTATGAATTCTAAACTCTGAGAAATGAAAATATAGAAAGATGTAGTGTGAGAGGTATGAGCTGAGACTCTGATTTTATAGAAAATTTTGGCAAGATAGACATGCTAATGGATTGTCCTTCTGGGACCTCAATTCATATCATTTGCTACACAGTAGGCGTGGATTTCATGATCATTGCTATGCTCATGTTTTGCTATTTTGAGGCTTTAATCTATGCAATGTATTATTAATGTATTCAACTTGCAATTTGTGAAATTTGCATTATAAGTCATGAATACATATGAAGATGATACAAGTCATTCTTCTAGAATGGTCGTAATACAAGTCGTTCTTCTGGAACAATATATAATGCAAGTTATTCTTCTGGAATAGTCCTTTGCATGGAGTTCTCCTAGACCGGTCTTTTCTCCCCATTTTTTCGTAACCGAAGATGACATATAAAATATCAAAATACTCTAAGAGTACAGGCATGAAATAATAAAAGTATTGCTTACATCTTTTGGTTTGAAAATTTTTACTCAAAGATTCTTCTATAAGAATTATAAGGAAGAGATATACCAAGATCGAAACTCTCCAAGAACCTCGGTTAGTGAGCAAGTCGTGCCGATAATGTGTTATATAATTAAGAGGATTTTTGGAGAGAAATTGGGAAGTAGAGAAAACAATTATAGAAGTACAATCTCAAGAGCTCAACTATGAATTCCTACTCATCTAGTCTTTTGTGTTTTTCATTCATCTTGTATGTTTTAATACTATAAGTGGTCATATACATCATTGGTCATACATGGTGGGGTGAGTCACTTATTAGATATTAGGTGTGATGGGATATCCACTTATCCCTGTAAAACATGGATTTACAACAAAAAAATCATTATAAAAAAAAAAATAAGTTGAGAGAGAGAGAGAGAGAGAGAGAGAGAGAGAGAGAGAGAGAGAGAGAGAGAGAGAAAAAAAAATTTCTTATAAAGCAGATAACACTATTTTGTTACCAATAACACAATGACATATAGAAAAATTATTCAATGTGTCATTGTTTTATTGGCCAAGATAGTAAAAAGTGCTATCCCCGTTGTATGAGTGTTTATCTCAAGAGGAAGAGGGACAGTAAGAGAGGACCAACGACTTGATTCTATATCATTGGATGTGTGGGCTCCACATATGTGTCATGTTATCAATTTAACGAAATTTTTGATAAAGGGACCAATTTGATGTACACATAGTAACGTTAAGGACCAATCATGTCACAAAAAAAATATAAAGAACTAAGGACCAGTTTGGGATTGTTGTCACTTTAAAAAAAAAAAAAATTGTTTCTTGTTGTGCTTTGAAAATAATTAGTTGTAAACTAAAGCAGCTCCATGTTTGGTAAACAATTCTTTTAAATTGACGTTAGTACAAAAAACAGTATCAAAATCATTTAGTAAATTTTAATATAAAACTATTGTAACTATGAATAATGACTCAAATAGGCATGATGTTGAAAGTGTTATGCTAATTATGTG
>NW_023010111.1:0-24765 GCF_902201215.1 Prunus dulcis
TTTTACAACAAAACTTAAATTTTATTCAATTCAATGAGATGAATTGACCATGGAATAATCTTGTGACCACATGATGGGATGTAACATGGTTGTTTGGTTGAAGCACCAATGACTTCAGTGTGAGGAAGTGCACAGAAGAGAATCCCGACCACAATTAAATAGCTTTTCATATGCGAAGGGAAAACCAAAAGGTTGCCTCCCACGTCTTAACCGCGGGTAAAACGTAACCTGACTCTAGTTAAATAAAAAGTCACCTTTGCTTCTTCCTATCTTCTGTCCCTTCCCTGCAGTCGCCACTCTTATATTTTTCTCTCATTTTCTTCCTCCATTAAGAAAGGGAAAGAAAACCCACTAAATTCTCTCTCTTCTGACTCTCTCTGAGCAATCAGAGGGTGCTTGAGGAGCTTCAATGCTCTCCTATTAACACATGATATCCAACAATCAGGTACCTCTCATCTTTCTGCTTTTTTATTTGAAGTACTCGTTTCATTTCTCTGTCTTCTGGTCTACAGAATTGATTATAAATATATTTTTTTGTTCTCAGTCTTGTGATTTTTCATTGGTTTTGATGGTTGATCTTTTGCTGTTGCTATATCTGATATGCACCACTATCTGGTTTTTGTCTTAGTAATATTTTTTCTCTGGGTTTTGTTTGGTGTGCCTTGTTGTTTTGTAGTTCGTTTAGGTGCAGGTCCTGGTTTGCGTTTTAACAATTTTTTTTTCTTTCTAGCTCATCTTTTTAATTTTCGTGTTTTTTCTTTTAATTTTTTTGTTTGTGAATTTTGGATTGGATATGTTTGGATCTGGATGGGACGGACAGCTTTGAACAACCTTCTGATCCAAAAGAGGGCTACCCTGAATTTCTGAATTTATATTAAATAATGGAAGAAAATAATAATTGAATTATGTTGCTTAGATTGGTGAAATATATGCTGTAAACCCGCGTTTTAAGCTTATAACAGTTTGTGTAAACCAAAAGGAAAAAAAAAAAATTCAATAATATGGTTTTATTTATTTATTTATTACAAAATGAATCCGGTGATGGTGGATCTGGGGGAAGTTTTCCATGTTCTTTCTGCTTTAGTGGTTGTTTGCAGTTGCAGGGTATGTACATATAACTTAAATTTAGTTTTTATTGTAATGATCTCATGTTTTTCGCGTCACTGATGAATTTTTTTGGTTTTTGTTTTTGGTTCTTTTTTCTCGGTTATTCAAGAACCTTATCTTTTGTTTTGGTTCGTAACTTATTTTGTTGCTTTTAGTGATGAGGCCCATGTTCTAGGGTTTATTCTTTGGGTTCTTTTAGTGTAAGAACATGGAGATCTGTTGCGTCACCTCGTTTGTTTGCATTCGTTGTTGGTTTCATGCTAATGTAATGTATGGCGTGTCTAGGTGCTTCTGTCCAAATACTTTTTTTATTTGTAATTACTCCTTATTTATGAAATATCTACTTTCCCTTGTTTTTCCTTTCATTCAATTAGAGTTAATATTGCGAGTTCAATTTACCTGATCTATGATACGTGACACTTCGGGATTGAACTGACTTATTTGTAATTTATTCATTTGCAGAAGTTTGGGTTGAGTATCCTTTATTGAGAAACCTTGGCTCATAAGAAGTTTAAAGCTAATATCTGTGCGCAAGATTGGAAGTCTTTTAAAGAGTTCCAGAGCAGTGGTGAAATTGACTTGGACTGCATTTAATTGCTCAATTTTATATTAGTATATATAATCAGGGCTGTTCTCTTTGTCGGTGCTAAATGGGGATCTTTGAAGAAATGGGTTTCTGTGGTAATCTTGATTTCCTTTCGGCTCCTCCTGGGGAAGGAGAGGCAGCTCCAGAGCATGACCCAGAGGCAACAGTAGAGGAGGATAATAGTGATGAAGAAATGGATGTTGATGAGCTTGAGAGGAGGATGTGGAGAGATCGGATGCTATTGAAGCGACTTAAAGAACAAAGTAAGGGAAAGGAAGGAGTTGACAATGCAAGGCAGCGTCAATCACAGGAACAAGCTCGGAAGAAGATGTGGCGGGCGCAAAAACACTTTCAGAGGAGAAAATCATGAACGTGTTCTTCCTCCCATCGACGCCACAGCACCTCCTATTTCGGCGTCGTAGACGACCCTTTGCAGACATGATGTTACTCGAGCCACCCATAAGTCAGTTCAATGCAAAGGCATAATCTGAATTATTTTTTTGCAAACCCGAACAGTTTTTCTAATTTGGCTCTTTCACTTATTCAGTTTCTACAATTGGGTTTCCTCCTCTTTTACTGGTTAACATGATTTCCATGAATCTTATACCATCAAGAAGCGGTTAACATGTGAACCGGAAGCGGTCTTGGGTGGGCATCCTGCAATTACATCATCTGAAATTAATTTTTTTTTAATTTAATTTTTTTTTTTTTGCAGATCTTCATTCATTTGTTTCTTTAATTCTAGTTTTCCCTTTGTTTACTACATATGGATCACGTTAATTTGCGAGGGGATGGGTGGATTTGGATTTTCGTATGGACGCCATGTAAACTATATTAATGACTATTTAAGACCACTATTAATAAATTATTATCAGCAACTCAAGCATGTGAGATTTATCAAAACCGATAAATGGGACATGTATCATGTTACAATCCATATAACAAAACAAAACCGTATATGCGCCTAATGGAGTTAAGGTTCACTGTGACATTCTGAAAAGTTTTTAAAACACAAACATATCTGGATAAGCTGTCCCATAGTGCTTAAAAATATCTGTACATTATTGATTCACACCTGTGGGTTGAGAATCAAACATGTTTTTAGTGATCACCAAAAGAGTCCCTATATGAATTTCTTTCGTAGGTTAAATTCTCACATCTGTGGATAGAGAGAAATTCCTATATTAATTCACATACGTTATCTTTTGGGTCACTCCACCATTAATATACGTGGACAAAATTTCCCCAGGAAGCTTTACTTAAACATTATTAACTTACACCTGTGGGTCATAAGTTAAACATGTTCTAAAACACTAGACGAATATTAGGTCTGAATAAACTTCTTGTACGAGAAAATTTCTCATCTGTGGATCAAGAAATTTCCTGTTAGTTTACACAAACCCTTTCTCCATGTTGTTCCATCACATCTGTCATCAATTTGTATTCTTTTCATCTGTGGATGAAAATAGCACAAAAGGCTACTAGTTGTGATGCAATTATTGATCAATTTTTAGATTGGAAACTAAATCTGCAATAGTTAAGCTGCTGTGGCTCGCTTAACTAATGCAATATTCGAGATCTCCAGTCTTTGATCAATAGCCTTTCAAGCATGAATGATAAAAACTTTATATCGAAAACATGCTTAACAGAATGCGTTAGTGAAACAAAAGATTAGAAAACAATACATGCTGATGTAGCTTTCAGTTTTAGGTTTTAGCTTTCTAGTTCAGTACTAAACCTTTATGCATATATGTACTGTCATGCTTACTTGAAAACCTAGAAATCAGTTTGATTAAAACTACCCAACATAAGCAGCGTTTATGAGACTAAAGGCCTTTGTAAAATATGCAATCATTCTATCTCTCTCTAGCCATATTGCAAGCCAAGCACAAGTACCCTTGATTATGATTCCATGTTTCTCAACATCAGCCTTAGTGAAAACATGTCAACTTGATGAGATAAAAAAAAACATTTAGCTTAGTGCTGGAATAAAATTAGATAAATGCTTATGTAGCTTTTAGTTTTAGGTTTTATCTTTTGGTTTGGTACTTTATAACCTTTCGCATATATACATTTGCTATGCTAATATATATATATATATATATATATATATAAACCTGAAACTCAGCTTGGTTAGATAGAATGAAATCGTATGCAAAATAGAATTCTTGATCGTGTGATGTTTTAGTTTAGTATTGCCTTAAACTCTAATTATACACACATATATTCTTTATACCGCAAATCAGATATTAAGCATGCCTGAGATCAAAACTTGAGGCCAAAATTTAATATGCCATAGAAGATGATGATATTAAAATTAAATCAATAACTAATAATCATGGCAAAAGCAGTTTTCGATGAAATTGAGAAAACATGCAAGTCGCACGGTTTTGCCGCATGTCACAGATTTATAATTGTAAGATATCTCATAGACTACCACATGTCATACAATTCCCACATGCTTTCCCTCAAACAAAACACAAACCATAAGGCAGAAGAAGAAGCCAAAACGAAAAGCAGTGAAATCTTCATGCAATGAATTTATATTCAACAAGAAACAACATACCCCAACACTTATATAGAAACTTGGTCAGAGGCAGCAAAAAGGAGAAAGAAGCCTTTGCAAAGTGCCGCCCAATTGCAAAGTAGCGGAAGAGATGGATGATTACTTTCGGTTCTAAAACATGCAGCCTAGGCTCTGATACCACATGTAAACTATATTAATGACTGCACATGATAGAACACACATCGAGAATATACAAGAGCACATCTCCTCAATCCGGTCCCTTCATACACTCATTCTAGATGGGGTGAATTCTTTTGTGCTGGTTGGCTTGATCGGTTGAGCAGGGGCACTTGTATTTATATGCATCTTCCTAAGAGTCTTGTCCATCAAGAAACTCTTAAGAAGTCCTTATTGCATTAGGTTTATAACTTCTAATCCACAATTAAGATAGGAATCCTTCTAGCTCTTATATTAGCCTTAAAACACTAACTTTATAGAGCTGCAGGTTTAGTTGTTTTGAACTCCTAATTGATATCAAGTCTTAGAATCCTTTGATGATTATAAGACCACACTTTAATGGGTTAGACATCTACACGTCTAACACGCCAAAGTTGGGGTTGCTGTGGCGGCGATGGCCTTGGAGTTGTTGTGGCGGCAATGGAAGGAAGAACTCGTTCTTGATTTTTTCTGCCCTGAACGTGTTGTTTGTGTGAAGTGTTATTATTTCTTTTTTAACTTTTAGTTTTTGGTTACGTTAAATTAAGAGAAAGGGACTGTAAGAAAATAATAGTGACTGTATAAAACCTTCAATTTTAATTTAAAAATATCTTAAAGCTTAAATACTCTCCACATAAGCGTATTCCCATTCTTGATCCGTCAATTCCTTTAGTACCGTCAATTCCATCATCGCAGGTCTCAGAGATAACACTTCAATCTAAGCCACAATCCTTGCAGGTTCCGGAGACACAAAGTCCATTCAAGTCGCATTCCTCGTAGGTCTCAGAGATAACGCTTCAATCTAAGCCGCATTCTTCGCAGGTCTGAGAGATAACACCTCAATCTGAGCCGCATTTCTCGCACCATACGGTTCGGGTGTCCCCAAAACTCGTGGGGCATTATCATAAATGACAAACTATTTTGAGGCAACTGGGGGTACCCTGTGGTGGGTTTGAAAATCATATACCAGGGCTTATCACAAACCTTCCTTTAATTCTACAAATCCATATTTTAAATATGTGCTCATCTTTCTAAACCTAAGTTCTCAATTACCTTTGAATTTACATTACATATATATAATAACATGTACTTGGACATTTACTTAATTTCTTATTTCTTTCGAAATCTGATTTACGAATTATTCCCAACTCTTCACATCTGAACACAATATAATATCCTTAAAAAGTAATTTCGATTACATAGCAACTCAAGAACATTAAATCATCCAATAATACTCAGCCAGATACAATGATAATAATCAACACAATAAATAAATAACTTCCAATATTTCATAACCTTCCAATACCAAAATAATATCCAAAATCAACATAAAACACTATAACGTAATCTCATAAACTAAACATAATCAAAACACTTAACATAACGATCAATCCCCACGTAAAAGGTCTTCCTAGTACTTCTCGACAGATACACTACCTCGAAAAACTCTCGATCAACCTAGTGGTCAGACTTCCCAATTTGGGTTAATCGGGCCCACGTGGGGTTCACGACCTCAAAATTCCAATCCGGAAGTTCCTGGAGGTTACAATACACCTATGACACATGTCTCGAGAGTTTGATCTCGATCGGACGGTCGGACTGCTCACAATAGCACGATCGAACGGTTACTGTAAACCTAACCCTAGGGTTGGCATTTTCGGAGCATCCAGGTATTCGATTCACAATCCGTTGAATCCTACACGATCCTGGAATTGTCTAGATCAACATATATGAAATTGACTACGATCCAATGGTTCAAACATATATGAAATTGCCCAACCTCCAGTAGCGCGTGGGTGTGCAGATAAAATTCCAGTGATCGGAAATACTCTAAATCGTTGGCCCGAACTCCTACCTTAGGTGTAAAACCTCATTTGGTGTCACTTTTGTTCTTGGACCTGTCCTAAAAAGTCGACGGAAGTGATCGGAATCTTTGGTCGAAACTAGCCAAAACATCAATCGCTTAATCAACCAATTAAACGCAGAAATTTCTTAAACCTAACAGAATCAGCAGCTAGAACACATTGAAAGGATACAAAAGCATACCAAATTCGAAAGATTTGATGGCCGGAGGCGTCCGAATGAGCTCTCAAAAGTTTACTAAAAACTGTCCAACACCGCATGTTTCATGGCTGATTCCGGCGACCACAACGACGGATCAAGGCTGGGACTAGTCGGGAATCGAAGAGGGAAGTGAGGCGGTTATAACGGGACCAGTGCCGCCAAGAATGGAGGTGTGTGGTGGCGGTCGTGGAGGAGAGAAGTTGGCCAGTCGTGAAGCTTCTGAGGGAGGGAAGAAAATCTGGGTTTTTAAAATTGAACTTCGAAATATTTACGGTTATGCCACTGAACTTCTTTTGATCGTCATTTCTTCGTTACAACTCCGATTTGAGTCCACTATGTGTCTTCGGACTCGATTAAACGTGCTCTACGGAATGGTCCAATCAAAAATTTCACATTCCCCCCCAAACTTAAAATGACCTTTTTGCCCCTTTTAGTATTAAACAATATCTTAAATTTTCGAAAACCTTAATTGATCCAAATCATTTTATTTTATTGTTTATTTTAATTTATTTTTTTATTTGAATTTATTTACTCTTATTTTAATCATTTAATCTCCCCCGATTAAAAAGTCAACTCTTAAGCCATTTCAATATTCCCGGGCTAAAATTGTCTTTTTCTTTAATAAATTAATAATTCAATAGTAATTTAGGATCGGGTTGTTACAGAAGGCCTTTTGTAAGAACCCAAAACAAAATATCTAAAAAGAAAGAAAATATCTAAAAAGTAAGGAAAATATCTTTTAGCGAAAAGACCATATTGCCCTCGCATTTTTTAAGGGGGAAAATTTGACTTTTTGATCGAAAAATAATTCGGGAATTTCGTTTGCGCCGTTGCGTAGAGCACGGCGAAACGAGTCCGTAGACACGGAGTAGTCCCGAATCGGAATTTTAACGAAGAAAATACGATCAAAACATCGTGAAGGGCAAAATGGTAAATTGGACAAAAGTCAGATTTTTATCCTTGTTTTTCTCTCTCCCCCGTCATTTCTCTCTCCTCTCTCCCGATTGCACCCAGCCCGCGACCTCCTCCCCTTCCAGCCGTCCTAGCCGCCACCACACCGCGACCCGATCTCCGGCACCGGTCCCATCCAAACCGCAGCTCGCCCGCCGACATTTCCCGACCAACCCCAGCCGTGCGCACGCCGGAGCCTGGCCGGAATCGGCCATTGTTGCCGTCGGTCGTGTTCGAACTTTCAGTTCGAATATCTCCCTCATTTCTTCACCAAATCTTTCGAGTAAGGTATGGATCTTCACCTATTTTTCATGCTCTAACTGATGGTAGGCTGGGCTTTGATCGATTTCATCTCTAGATCACTCGATTTTCGACTTGAAGTTTGGCCGAAACTTTGGCCCTTCGAAACTACTATTTCCGGCCACTTTTTGGGGGTGGTCCAAGAACAAAAGTGACTCCAAATAGGGTGTTTTACCTAGGGTAGGAGTTTGGAGTCTCGGTTCCACGATTTCTCGACACACCCGAATCGCTTTGGACACCCGACCTGCGCCCCGCGTGTGGCGGCGCGTGGGCCAGGGTGGTGCCCTGGCTCTGGCCATTTTTGAGGTCCTCATGTCGTCACGAGCGCGTGGGATTTCGCGGATCTCGATTCGGAGTCCGTTTGAGCCCTGAACGGATTTTCCATATCGCGCGATCCGTAGGTGCAGTGTCGTATAATCGTTGGATCGCACTGAATTTTGGATATGTCGGTCTACGTGACTTTAGAATCGCGTAGGATTCGACGGATTGCGAATAGGAGTCCCGGATACTCCGGAATCGCGAACCCTGGGGCTAGGGTTAAGGGTTTTAAGCGACCGTCCGTTTCGGACCAAATTCGCAGAACATGGTTCCCGTTCTATGAGAAACCTTCAAGGAAATCCAGATTGGCCATCGGAGATCGTGGACCCCACGGGTCCCGGGTCGGCCGATTTGACAGTTATCGCTTAGCTGAGTATCGGACCTCCCAAAACTGGTCCGACTGTCCGAACAAGCTAATGTGGGCATAGGAGTAATTTGAATTGAAAAGCACGTATTTTTAGGAGCCGGGGGCAGGGTGTTTAGTTGAAATTCGTTTTATCAAGCAGTTTATTAATTTAATCTTTTGGGGTAATCAGGCACCAGGAGCCCGACAGAGTTGTAAAAGAGACCTTCGAGGGGTCGAAGTAGCTCGGACCATCTGTGAGTGGACCTTCTTTCCTAAATCAGATTTCATAAATGATTGGATGTGTTTATATATAAATAAGTTCTATAAATGAGTTTATATTAATTTTATATAAATAAGTTTTTAGAAATGAATTTATTTGAATAAGTTTCTTTATTTAGTCTTTAAGTAAGTTTTATTACGATTTTGAACATGATCAATACAGTAACAGTTCTATAAGTCGGTGCTGCTATTTACCAGTTATAGAAACAAAGTTTGAATTTCAAATCAGTAGAGACCGCAGCACGACTTGAGTTTTACAGTTATTCTTCAGATAGTTCTTTTTAAAGGAATTTATTTTAAAACCACCTCGTACCCATTTTCTTTGGTGATTACCCAGAGTTGGACCGATGTCTACGGACATCCAGTCTGATTATAGTTCAGTCAGTGCACTTGACTTTGCCTCACGAGTTTCGGGGACGCTCGACCGTGAGTGCCAGGATTTGCGGCTCGGCAGACTTGGTGTCCCGAGACCTGCCAGATTGCGGCTCGGCTGACTCTGTGTCCCCGAGACCTGCCAGGATTGCGGATCAGGCTGACTACGGTCCCCTGCATCCTGCCAGAGCGACTCGAGCCGACTTGGTGTCACCGAGGAATCTGCCGGCGGGACAGGCTGATCATAGTCCCCTGATTTCGCCAGTTTGCGGCTCGGGTAGCCTGTGTGACGCTCGAGACCTGCCAAGGAATTGACGGATCTGACAGGGGTACAAATTGGTGGTATTTTCAAAGGATTTTGAGTTTCTTTTATTTAATTATGATTTTCAGTTATTTTATAACAGCTTTTCTGATTTTTCAGGCATAGATACCTTTATATTTGTTCAGTATGCAAGGTTTGAGTACAGAGTTTTTATACACGTTTGATTTCAGCACTTTTATGAAAGCTTTAATTTTAGTGGTTTTGTATGAAACTTTCGAACTTGAATATGACTGATATAGAATGACTTGAGTTGAATATGCTTGGCGTAGAAAGTAAGTATTCAGTTTTATTTAGCTAAATTTCTTTTTACAATGGGGGATATTATGTTTATGATAATTGTTTTGAAGAACATTATTTTTGTCCACTCACATTTTTCAAACTGTTTTTGCCCCCAGGCCATAGAGGTACGCGGGATCCACCACCGGGCCAGTCATAGCTTCCGCACCACCAAGTAAGGTAGAGTTGTAGAAAATCCTTTAAACCTTGAGAACATGAAAATATGCTCTGATATCCAGTTGAAAATTTGGAGATTTGAATTGAATTGATTACTGGAAACATTCTGGCTGTTGGGTGAAATATTTGAGATTGTTTGACAGGTGAAAATTTTTGGGATTTGGTCAAAATACAGAGGAGACTCTGCCGAATTTTCGGCAGAAGTCTACAGAAAATTTAAGGAGAAATTGAAGTAAGAAGGATAAAAAGGTCATTTGTGCCCGACATTCGCCAGGTGTCGGACACGTACAGGACTTGGCTCGAATTCCAAAGTGGAAATTGGGTCGGGTCCTGTCACCTTTCCAACAAGGTGATCATTCTTGGTTCTCCGATGATGCCCCACGACGACAACTTGCCAGCTGAAAGAAAAAAGAAAAAGAAAAAAAGACACTACAGCTGCTGCCACCGCAACACCACCGTCGTCACCAAAGCCGCCAAGAAGAAAAGACGAAGGAAAAAAATACATGCTTAACTAACCTTGGGATGCACGGCAACTGCTCTGTTCGACA
The DNA here is from genome assembly GCF_902201215.1 of Prunus dulcis. Taxonomy (NCBI): domain Eukaryota; kingdom Viridiplantae; phylum Streptophyta; class Magnoliopsida; order Rosales; family Rosaceae; genus Prunus; species Prunus dulcis. The sequence continues at coordinate 10,369 of NW_023010111.1, forward strand.
AGTTGTACAAATTCTCCAAGATCTCTCTCAAGCTAGAAAGTAAAGAGACAAGTTTGCAATTTGAAGAACAGTGAGGAGGAGCCTTGTATTTATAAAGGTTGGGCATCCTAGGTCAAGGAGATATCGCAAGCCTATTCCCATTGGGAGCCAAACTCCAAGAAAAGTCAAAATCCTACTCCGATTGGGAACCTAATTTGCAAAAGGACACGAGAAAGCTGAGAGAATATTTTTTCATCTCCTACATGCCTCACAAGTGCCATGCAGAAATTGGGGGGCATAAACCTACTCTGATTGGGAGGCCCATTTGCAAAAGGAGTCTAACTCACACGAGAAAGCCGAGAGAATATTTTTCATCTCCTACATGCCTCACAAGTGCCATGCAGAAACTGGGGGGCATTTGTGAGAGTGTTTGGGCCAAAATTATGCACGCCAGCCCATTTTTTGGTCAAAGGCCCAAGAACGAAACATTTTGGGCTTTATATCTAGGGGAATTAGAAATCAAACCAAGATGCTGAAAAAGCCCAGACCTTTTTAAGCAGATTACAAATATAGCCATGATCTAAAGAATAAAATACCATTATTGGCAATTTAAAAAACTGACACACACAACTTTAGATAAAAAGCCCAGCTTTTGAGAAATTCGCATCACTTGATCTCTACCTCAAAAATGCAAGTCAGCAGATCTTTTTCTCAAGAGATCCTCCACGTGACTTTCTAACTTTAGAAACGTCAAAATTTTCAACTATCACAGAAGAAGTGAGGGAGGGTTAATGAAGACAGGTCTTACAGGAGAACTTCTCCACTTAGTAGCCAAGGAAAGAAGATCAAATCCCCTCTCAAATATGCAAAGAAGCTCTGCAGCAAAGCAGTTTATATTTCCAAGAGATAAGCAGGTTACATTTTCAAGAAAAGCAAAGGAGTTGTTCATCAGGAAAAGCAAACTGACCATTATGGCATATTGTATTTTTACAAGGGACTGACAAAGAACAAGAAGAGTTGGTTTTTCTTTCAGAAAAATCAAGGAAAATACCACCAAAGGAACTGACTGTTGATAGTTCTTCTCTGCCAGAACAATAACTTCCCTTTTTTGTGCATTTAAAGATTAAAAACCCCACTCGAGCATTTCCTATAAATATGAGAGGAGGTGAACAAATCAAAGGACAACCAAAAAATTAATCAAGACAAAAAATCTCGAAGTCATACTGACAAAATCAAAGGTGAACAGGTCAGACATTGAAGCAACCGAAAGCTTTGGAATCTGCGCCGAACCCTCTACGTGCCCGACATTCGCTAGGGGTATAGGGTTCGGCGCAAATTCCAAAGTGCAATTTGGGTCGGGTTGTCTTATACAAGAAACAAATCAGCTAGAATTCAAATCTCTGGTTCCAGTTCAATTCAGTTCAGAGAAACAGTTTTACAAAACGAGATTTCTCTTGTTACAAATTTGGTTCAGCACAAAGCCAAGTCAAGCAAAGTCCGGGTTTTTCCAAATATGAAAACCTCAACAAATTTACAGAAAGTCTTGGTCAAGCAGAACAGGTACCATAGCGCAGCTCCAGCTCAGTGACCATTAATCCAGCCACTTATGTCCTCTTCAGACTAAGGAAGCCTCAATTTTGCCCGTTCAACAAGCCTTCCATGGCTCGAAATAGTTTGAAGCTCTGCCAAACTCAAACATTAGTATCCATTTCCAGCTGAAACTTATTAGTTGAAGGTGTTGACGATCCAATCCAGCATAGACATATTCATTCCAGCCCAGTTCAGAGGCAACCATCCAGACAGAAATCGAAGTCCAACGTTCTGTTGTCTTTTTCGGAGTTGGAATTTCTCTTTTGAGTCTTGTAATAGGCAGTTCTGCTTAAACAGTTTGTTTTCTTTTTATCTATTATGGCTAGAACTACCAGTTTTGTACTGTGAAAAATTGTGAAGTCCTCACCAGTCTGAGGCAAGAAAAGAACTTACTTGGGAGATATTCCTCACCCAAATTCACAATTGCCTTAGCCAAAGGAACTCAAGGGCAGACAGTATTGCAGATGGCACAACTCTTGGAACCACTCCACCAACAGCTGTGTTGTTTTCAGAGATGTCATACAAGAGGGAATAAAGGTGTGGAGGCTAAAACTAGCTGAGAAACCTCCCACAGTGACCACAGACCCTTTTCCCCAACCTCAAGTTAACATGGTCAACTTAAATTGGCCAGAACAGGAGAGAGGCAAGCTGATAGCAGAAGTCAGCCCCAACATAAACAGAAGAGTTACAAAGGAGGCAAATCAGAAACCAAAGGCAACCATCTCAGCTGGGGTAGTTCTGTGCAACAGATACAAATGCGAAAGTGAGTTGGAGATAACTTTGGATGAGCAAAGACAGCCTACAACCAGTGTCTTTGACATAATTGAAACATCATACCAACAGAGCTCTGTTCCAACCTCAACCAGAGACACAACTAGAAAGAAAGCTTATCAAAGGCTTGCCCAATGCATCAGAAAGATGACGAAGCAGCCAAAGAAGGAAATACCAATTAAAATGCCCAAAAATGATAAGCCTTTGGCAACTATCATAGAAGGCAGATGGTATTCTGTTGGAAAAAGTAGCAAGCCAACTTTGGAGCTAACTAGAACACAGAAGAGGAAAATCCATAGGCAACACTGCACATTCCTCAAGAACAGGGATAAAACATAGATGCTTCCAGATATCAGTTCTGCCAAGAATGAGAAAAAGCTAAAAGCAGGTTTTCAAGCCAAACAGGCAACATACAAACCAGAGGAGCTGACAAAAACATAAATCCCAGTCAAATCCATCACATCTCAAGAGATCATTACCTTCATAGAAGAACAGATTGTGCAAAGGTTGGCATACCAGAATCAATCACCACTGACAGGGGAACTTCCTTCATATTTAGAGAAATGCAAGATATGGCAGAAGGGCTCAACATCAAGCTATTTCAATCCACTCCTTACTATGCACAGGCAAATGGACAGGCAGAATCAAGCAACAAGGTTATCATCAACATCATCAGGAAAATGCTTGAGGAAAATCCAAGGCAATGGCATGAAAAACTGTCAGAAACCTTGTGGGCCTACATAACTTCAAAAAGAGAAGCAACTGGCATACGCAATTCTGCCCACGAAAATCGCAGTTCAGTCCATCAGAATTGACCAGCAACGTAATTTAGTTGGAGAAGACTACTCACAAGCAATGTTGCTAGAATTGGAAGGGCTGGATACAAGTAGAATTAATACCCTCAACAAACTCTTAGCAGGAAAATAGGTTGTGGCAAGAGCCTATAACAAGAGAGTTAGAAACAAGAGTTTTGAAGAACGAGAAATTGTCTGGAAAGTAGTTCTACCCCTCGTAACACATGTGGCTGGCTATGAAAAATGGTCACCCACATGGGAAGGTCCTTTCATAATCAAGCAAGTCCTTGGATTGGAGGCATACAGGTTGCGAGATCAAGATCGAGACATCCATGCTGCACCAATCAAAGGCAAATGGTTGAAGAAGTTCTATCCAACTATGTGGGATTCACAAGCAGTACAAACAGTCCTGGAATCGAAGTAGAGAGGGATGGAACTTTTGATTGATCATTTTAGTCGAAGTTTTGTAAATATTTATTTCTTGTTTTTTAAACTCTACTTATCTCTTGAAAACGTAGTCTGCTTATCTCTTGGAAAGGCCACCTATTTTAGTGCAGAGCTTATATATATATAGATTCTGAGCTTCTTTTTTTGCCCAAAAAAATAGAGAAGTCTTTCTGTCACTACTACAAAAAGTGAAAAAGACGACCAGAAAACAACGACGGTCTAAGTGAAAACCGTCGTGGTTTTTAAAAAGACGACGGTTCTAAAAACACCGTCGTGTTATACCACCTTAGACAACTAAAAAATGGAGATTCAAATGGCTGTTCAAAAACAACGACGCACCTAATTAAACAACCGACGTCTATTTGAAACAGATTTCCGCAGTGTAAAATCAAAGCCAACAAAGAACGGCAGAAGTTATGAATCGACCGACGTAGAAAGTAAAGACGACGATTTTAATAAAAGCCGCCGTTTTTACTCATAAAATAACACGACGAGGTTTTCGTATAAGACGCCGTATAATTACAAACAAATCCACGGCTTTAAAATACAAAATATCGCCGTATTAAATTAATGTACAACGACGAAAAATATAAATATATCGACGTCATTCTCGTATAGTTCTACGACGTTATCTTTAAATCGTACTATAAAATTTAACGTCGTATTTATTCATTTTATACGTCGTACCTTTAATTTAAACCGTCGCCTTAATAAGAATTTTTGTTAACAATTTTTTTCTTTGATTTTCTTATCCTACGCCGGTAGATCTACTTAATGACAAGAATTGAAATAACCACGACGGTTTATATAGAAAACCGCCGACATAATCAGATTTTTCTGAGATCCCAAGGGTTACGAAATCTTACCAGATGGAACTGTGTTCCACATCATAATCTTAACAGATGACACAGATTTGCAATCAGAGAGACAATTTTTTGGAAGTTGATGATGTGTGTGCTTTTGTGTATCTACAAATATTATACCTAACGCCGTTGCAAATTTGCAATCAGAGAGACAATTTTCAACGACGGTTATATTATACCTAACGACGTTTAAAAAACAAATCAACGTCGCTCAACAAATATATTACGTCGTATTAGTCTTACTTAAGACGACGAAAAACGACGACAGTAATACAAAAACAGTCGTTGTTTTTATATTCTTATTTTATTTAAATTTGTCATCCAAAAAAGAAACTTTACATATTCCAGAACATTAATTTCCTTCATTTTAAATTTCCTCCGAAAAAAAAACTCTATTTATAACGCACTGTAATTGAAAAATAAACTGAAAGGTCACGGGAAAAAAAATTCTATTCATAATTTAAAAATTCAAATCCACGTCGGTTATATTAAACCTAACAACGTTAAATGAAAAGATTCCACGTCGCAAAACAAATATTGCGTCGTGTTAGTTTACAAATTCTAGAACATTAATTTCCCTCATTTTAAATTTCCTCGGGAAAGAAAAATTTATTTATCACGCTTTGTAATTGAAAACTAAAACTGAAAGAATTCTGGAAAAAAAAACTCTATTTATAATTTAAAAATAAAATCCACGTCGGTTGTATTACACTTAACGACGTTTAACAAAATAATCTACGTCGGTAATTATAAATCTACCGCCATCTTACCTTAATATAGACGACGGTATAACAGAAAACCGTCGTTGTTTCAGTTTCTCTAACAATTTGGTCCTTTATCTTTATGCAGGACTTGTATAGTTCAAAGCATTGACAATGTCTTCATCATATCTCCCAGCAACTACTGATTCGATTGCTCATGCTTTAGAGGCCATTTCTATTCTTTATCGCATTCTTGAAACCCATCTTCTTCTTCTGAAGCTCTACGGATAAAGGAAGAGGCTATCACAAATCTGACGGATCTTCTTAGTAAAGAAAATCAAGCAGAGGATCAGGCACATCTGATCTTCAGATTTCCCCGAGAAGCGAACTTTCCTTCGACAGCGAGTGGAGGCCAGGCTTGCATCTCTTTTGATGGAAAGCAAGGAGTATTCAGAAGCACTAAGTGTCCTATCAGGCTTGATCAAGGAAGTGAGAAGGCTAGTTGACAAGCTTTTTCTTGTGGACATAGATTTGATGCGAGTAAGCTCAATTTCTCTTTGAGAAAGACATCCAAATTATTGTCTTTGAGATGTGAGAGAGAGTGTCTCTGAGAGAGGAAGAACTTGGAACCCTAAATGTAAACCGAAAATGAATGAAAGCGACAAATTTATAGAATAAATTTTTAAAACCAACGGCGGTCCTTACAAAAAAACCGCCGTTTAAATTGTAAAATCAACGCCGGTATGACCGACGTATATTACATAAATCCACGTCGGTAAATTAATAAAAACGACGTGTTAAATAATCTACCATGACGCGAGTTATTACTTATGTACTTTAATTTTTGAGTTTATTACGACGGTACCTACAACACTACTGTCGTATTTATTTACCACGTCCGAAGTTAAATTTACCGTCGTGAAATTTAATTTATACGTCGTAGTTATATGTAACCGCCGTATTATTTTTTTGAAATGGTTTTATATGCAAGCAACTTTTCGTCTACCTGACTTACACATGCACTGTTTCCAAACCCGATTAAAAATTTCAATCTCCCAGAGAAAACTTTTCGTCTTTTTTCCTGGCAGAGCACTGTCAGAGTTTCTCATCGTCTTCCTCTCGTCTTCTTCGTCGTCTCTGAACTTAAACATCGATCATCTTCCTCTTTCTTTCATTGCACGCAAAAGGTAAGCTTTCATTTTCACTATTTTGGTTACTGTTTTGCATGCTCATACTTTTTTTGTTTGAAAAATCTTTTTACCTTTTTTCTGGCCAAAATCATTTTACTTCTTTCCAAGATTGATAAAATATACAGACAAAGAGGGAAAGTTTCCAACTTTGAAGACAACTACCTCAACTAAATAAGACGACGGTAGTTTCTTATTTACGTGGTTAAATATGTAGACCACGACGGTTCGTCAGTCGTTCTAGCGTCGTCTGAAAATTGAAAAAGTTGTTTTTAAAATTATAGTCTTTTTTTTATTTGCTTGTTTAATTGCAGGTTTGATTTCTCTGAACAATGGTTTTTGTTTTTCCCTAATTTGATAAAATATAAAAAAAAAGAAAGTAGGGTTGGTATCTAATATAGACGACAGTATATCTTATTGTTTTACGTCGTGTGAATGTTAATACCACGACGTGGTATTTTAGGGTTTTGGATCTGCAATCCAACATTCACAGAGAAAGAAAGAAGGGTTTTGGATCCTTATATAGACGACGGTATATTACTATTGACGTCGTGTGAACATCAATACCACGACGTTATATAAATAAGTTATTATTACGTCTTATTTTATATTATTTCGTCGTTGTTTAATTACCTTGGTTTTAAACATTTATTACGTCTGAGATTATTTCATTGCGTCGTTTAAAATCATATCATACGTCGTATTTTATTAATAACCGCCGTTTGTGTTCTTAATCTTTTCCTGAAATATTTTCACTTGCAGTTTTGTCTGTTAAAATGGTTTCTCAAAACCAAAGTAAGGATTCTGGCTCCAAGAAAAATGGAGGTAAGGAGCTTGGAATGGTAGCTCCTCAAGAGAAGTCTTCGAAGAAGATGAAGTCTTCGAAGAAGATGAAGTTTGCTTCATCATCTGCTGAGACAGAACCAACCAACCAGACAACAATCTCTGATGATTCAAAGTCTGGTCGAGGTATGAGCACAATGCCTCGTGTTGTGAAGAGAAAACTTCAGAAACTCAGGCCAATTGTTGAGTACAATAAAAGGGGGAAAGGAATTGGCCAAGCACATAGTGAGATGCAGTCCTACATTGGTGTGTTGGCACGCCCCAGAGTTCCACTTGTGGACATGAAATGGTCTCAAATCCCCAAGGATATAAAGGAGCAGATTTGGGAAGCAGTTGACATTGCTTTTGTGTTAGGTCAAGGGGGCAAGAACTCTGTGTTAACTTCTGCTGCCAAGAAATGGAAGGATTTCAAGTCTACACTAACGAGGCATTATATCCTTCCATACACCAATGACAAGGAGAAATTAAGCCAACCCCCCGAAACATATAAATTTATAGAGAAAGCACAATGGGATGCCTTTGTAGCTTCAAGGTTATCCAAAGATTTTGAGTCTGTGCATTCTCAACATGCACAGATTAGGGAGAAACTTGAGTACAATCATCGATTGTCTCGAAAAGGATATGCTGGATTGGAGGATCAATTGGAGGAAACCATGCCCGGGGTAGAAATTGATCGATCTACCTTATGGAAGAGAGCTAGACAGGACAAACATGGTAACATCCCCGATCCAAAGGTGGCAGAAAAAGCAAAATTAATTGTAAGCCTACTCACTCTGTTTTAAATTTTTATTAAACTGTGAAAAATTCTTATTACGCCTTATGTTATATTTTTTCGTCGTGTGAATGATATTACCACGTCGAAACTTTTTAAAAAACGTCGTTAAAGGTCTAAATAGGAAAAACTACTCTGTTTTCTTTAATTATAGCATAAGATGTCGGTGGTTCATTTTCACGTCGTGTGAATGATATTACCACGTCGAAATTTTTAAAACACGTCGTTAAAGGTCTAATTAGGAATCACTACTCTATTTTCTGTAATTATAGCATAAGACGTCGGTGGTTTATTCATTTTGTCGTTTTAAAAAACTAACCATGTCGGTATAACTACCGTCGTGATAAATTATAATAACGTCGGTTTATATGTTATTGCGTCGTGTGAAATTATATAATACGTCGTTTGTATATAAATAACCGTCGTGTGTTTTTTTTTCTTACTTTTTTCTATATCTTTGTTTTAGGATGAATTGCAAAAACAAGTCTCGGAAGGCAAAGTCAGTGTATATGGCAGCAATGATGTGCTGACCATGGCTTTGGGCCCCGAGCATCCAGGCAGAGTGAGAGGAGTAGGTGCTGGGATTTCCCAAGGCAGTATTTCAATTTACCCAAACCACAGAGGATGAGCTTTGACGACCGTTTGAAGGACAGTTTAAGAGTTCTCCTTCAAGAAGAGACTAAAAAGATGGAGGCTAAGGCAAGGGAAGAGGCTTTGAGGATGGAGGCTAGAACCAAACAATTGGTAGAGGCTGAGAGGGAGCATTTCCTGAGTCAGTTTTCCCAATTAATTCCCAATTTTGATCCAAGCATGCTTAAACCAAGAATTAGCCAAAGTCCCAAAAATCCAATGTCCGACAAAGCAAGCTGCTCTGGAGGTGATGTGAGATCCCTACATTTTGAGGATGATACTGCCAAAAATGGGAAACATCAGGAAGATGAAGTGAAGGAAGAAGAAGAAAAAGATGAAGAGAAGGAAGAAGAAAAACAAGATGAAAAGGAGAAAGAAGATGAAGAAAAGCATGAAGACAAGGTATGTTCACATAACTTTGCCTTTTTTATTTGTTTTTCAAAATTTCAGACGTCGATATTTTTCTTTAAACCGTCGTTTGTTTACAACTTAGACGGCGAAATTTTTTTCTAAGACGTAATAAATTATTCACCACGACGGTTTTTTCACCGTCGTTTAAATTCTTTTCAGACGACGTTTTATTCCTTAAACCGTCGTTTTTATTGAATTACCACGCCATTTTTTTTATTTCTTTAAACAGGTTATTGAAGTTGGTGATTATTCAAATATGGAGGCGCCATCTTCTTTAAAAACCCTTTGTCGTTATGTGGAAACGACACTCGTGCCTGAGGATAAGACCCCGCAATTTACAATTGATAAGGAGGTGTTTGGTCGTGAACGCGATACCTTCCTCCTGCCTGAAGATATTACACAATTTGCAGGCATGGAAGAAATTGGAGCTACTGTGGTTGCTGTATATATGAGGTTTGTCATTCTAAAATAATACGTCGTTGGTTTATATACTGCGTCGCCTTAACTAACTAACCACGTCGTTAGTATGTACCGTCGTGATAAATATATTATAACGTCCTTTTCTATTTCAGTACGTCGTGTGAAATTTTATAATACGTCGTTTTGTTATACATAACCGACGTGTGGTTTTTTGTGCTGACTTGTTTATATTATTTTATGTATTTAGGTACTTACATGATGTTTTGAAAAAAGCAAATATGTGCAGCATGGTTGGCTTTATCGACCCTGCTACAGTTAGTGTCAACTCTGGCACAATAGCTGACAGATCACGACTGGTAGCATCTCGACTTCAGAAGACAGACGGTGAACAGATTTTCATGATGCCTTACAATCCAGGGTTAGTCTCCTTAACAGGATTTTGTTTTTATGATTTTCAATAAATGACAGCGTATCAACTAACCACGCCGGTGTTTTATTTTATTGAGTCGTTTGAAACTACTAACCACGTCGGTAGTTATTTATCGTCGTGATAAATATATAATGTCGCCGATTGCTACTTTATTTCGTCGTGTGAAATATTATAATACGTCGTTTTTGTAAATAACCGTCGTTTTTATATTAATTTTGTGCAGCCGTCATTGGATCTTGCTGATTGTGAGAGCAAAGAGGGAAACCGCCTATTTTCTGGATCCTCTGCCCGGAAATCGTGTGGTCGATGAAGAGGCCAAAAACATCGTGAACAGTGCTATAAAAATATATAATTCTCACATAGCCAGAGCAGGCCGTAAAGCAGTAATTTGGAAAACTCTGTCAGGCACACCAAAGCTACCCAGCAGTGTCGAATGCGGGTATTATGTGATGCGCTTCATGAGGGACATCATCATGGATCCTTCCTTGCGTTTGAGAAGAACGTAAGAAGAAATTACCTTCATACATTTCACGTCGTTTTTTGTATTATCAACGACGGTCATGTAAAATTACCGTCGTTGAATAGATATACTATTTTATTTAACAACGCCTAATATTTATCGTCGTTGTTTGTTTCTGAAAATAGGACGTATAAATTTTGTAATACGACTCTCATATATTTGTAACCGACGTTGTTTCGTTGTTCAACGTCTACTCTATAAATACATACGTCGTAAATAATGACACTGACAACTATTTCCAAGTCATCTTTTATAGAAAAATCGAAGTGGAAAATTTATTTTACGACGGGTGTTTGTATATAGGCGACGTAGTAGGAATCAATAACGTCGTCTTCTAATGTATTTAAAGACGTCATATTTTTTATTGTCGTGAAAATGATATTTAACGGCGTCTTATTTTAATTTTCGCCGTTGTATGTCTATCTTGCGGCCTTGTTCTGTTAATATGTGTCATATTTTTCCTTTTTAACGACGGTTTTTTTAGAGAGTTGGTCGTCTATTCTCATCCTCGACTGCTTTTTTAGATCTTTTTGCAGTCCAAAGACATCGTTTTGTATTTGTTGGTGACGTTGTATATTTTAACAACGACGGTGATTTAGCGTCGTGGTTTATGAGGGAAAAGATGACGGTGGATTCCACGACCATTGAAAAACCGAATACACGACGGTGATTTACCGTCGTCTTTTTGCTTTTTTGTAGTAGTGTGTAAGATCTGCCTTCATTAATTTCTTATCAACCTCTCTGTATTAGTTGAAAATTTTGACTTTTCAAAGCCAAGTAGTCACGTGGGGTTGTTTAGAAAAGATCTTCTGATTTTGCCGATCTTTCTGTGGTAGAGATTAAATGGTGTAAAAAGGTTGGGCTAGTCTCTTTTCTTAGTGGATAAAAAGCCCCAAATGTTTTTGTCTCATGGCCCTTTTCTGAAAAAGAAATGGGCTGGGTGTGTTGGAAATTGGCCCAATCTTAAGAAAGACTCTGGTGGCTGCCCAATATTTGACATGGGTTTTTTGATTTTGGGCTCTCGATTCTAATTTCAGTGAAAAGCCCAAACTGCTTGGATCCTAAGATTGCTTTGTCTTCCTAGGCCTCCAGTGCTGGGTTGGGCGTGCAGATTTTGGCCCAAACAAGACCACTATGAGAACTGGCTGTTGATAGTTCTTCTCTGCCAGAATAATAACTTCCCTTTTTTGTGGCATTTAAAAAGAAAGATTTGTTTGAAAGATCTGTCACCCATTATTAAAGATTAAAAACCCCACTCCAGCATTTCCTATAAATATGAGAGGAGGTGAACAGATCAAGGGACAACCAAAAAATCAATCAAGACAAAAACTCTCGAAGTTATACTGACAAAATCAAAAAATCAATTGATCTCAAGAAACCTTCAGACACTAAAGCAACCAAAATCTCTTTGACCTACAAACAAATCAGTTAGAATTCAAATCTCTTGTTTCAATTAAGTTTAGAGAAACAGTTTTACAAAGCGAGATTTCTCTCGTTACAAATTTGGTTCAGCACAAAGCCAAGTCAAGCAGAGTCCGAGTTTTTACAAAAATGAAAACCTCAACAAATTTACAGAAAGCCTTGATCAAGCAGAATAGGTACCATAGCGTAGCTCCAGCTCAGTGACCATTAATCCAGCCACTTAAGTCTTCTTCAGACTGAAGAGGCCTCAATTCTGCCTGTTTAACAAGCCTTCTATGGCTTGAAATAGATTGAAGCTCTGCCAAACTCAAACATTGGTATCGATTTCCAGCTGAAACTTATCAGTTGAAGGTGTTGACGATCCAATCCAGCATAGATATATCCAGTCTAACACAGTTCAGAGGCAACCATCCAGACATGTATTAGATCAGAGTCTACCAATGGTTGTCAAGCCAATGGTTGTCAAGCCAATGATGAACTTTACCCTACCATCACAGGATTAAATCAAAACAGGTGAACATGGAGTAAATAATTCGGCTTCCAGTCACAAGACACCATGTGGATAAGAAGAATATCTTCTAGTTCAATTAATTGAGCCCATTTATTTGGAAAATTAATTGATACTAAAAATCGGGATATTATCTTAAATATGAGATATTATCTTTATATATTATCTTTATTTTAAAAAGATAATATCACCAATTAAGATATTATCCTAATTTTAAGATATCATCATCAAATTAGGAGATTTGATCCTAATCAAATCCCTAATGGACTCAATCTCTACAATTTGGGGAAAGAATAAATTCCTTTCAAATATGAATTATTCTTTGAAAAACCTTAGATGACTAGAGCCCTATAAATACATGGCTTCATTCAACACACATTATAATCTGAAACCTAGCACTAAAACACTCAAACTTCTCCACTCTCTCTCTCTCTCTCTCTCTCCTAGCCGACGGTATCCCTAACCACCGGCCCTCTCCATTTTGTCTCTCCACAAGGTTCGGGCCACCCGGTTCTCACCCTAAAGAAAACTCCGTACCCTTTTTGAGCTATAATTTCACCTAGATTCAATCGAACTAACTTAGGGATCGAAGGGTCTTTGGCCAACACCCCCTGGGTGTGGTCTATTTACTCCGGTCTTTTTCACAAGAATCGAGGAAGAGAGAGAAGGAAATTCTAGAGACGAAGGATCTTCAAGCGGACATTCTCCCTTGAGAATATTTGCACAAACAACATTCTCACTAGAACCTTGCTCCACCAAACAATGGTTAGGATCCATGTCCATTTTAATTGAAAATATCCATCCAGTCTAGCCCACCAAACAGGGCCTAATGGGTTTGACAAAGATGTCATCATTACTGCTCCATGATTTTAATGGAGGCTTCAATTCTGGTCCTTTTCATTTGCATAAAATAAAAAATTAAACTAAATAAATAAAACCCACATACGTGAAGAATGAAGAATTCAAAGTGGGAGGAAAGGGCGGCCATTGCGAGTCAACATTAAAAATAAAAAAATAATAAAAAAAAAGAGACATGAACTTTGGGTTTGAAGAGAGAGATTTCATACCTTAACTCAAATGAATAATATGCTGCCCTAGGAGATTTTGTACTTTTAAATGCAACAGGAACAGAGCCTTGGAGAGACACCAACAACCAACAATAGAGAGAGAGAGAGAGAGAGAGAGAGAGAGAGAGAGAGAGAGAGAGAGAGAGAGAGAGTCAATTTGATTTCTATGGAGAAAATGAACGAGATTTGGAAAGAAAAAAACTGAACAACCAAGAGAGATAGAGAAAGAGACCCGAGATTGACAGAGAGAGAGCAAACAAGAAAGACAAAGAGAGACACTGTGAACAAGAGAGAGATGGCGTGAATGCCGGAGAGCGGGAGAGAGCGTTGGGAGTTGGGCAAAAGTCACATATTATAAGAAGGTTATATGACAGGACCCAATCCAAATTCCACTTCGGAATCTATGTCGAACTCTGCACGTATCCAACACTTGGCAGGTGTTAGACACATTTGTCCAAACTACCCCTTTTACCCTGAACTACAAAACAAAACCACCCTCAAGGATTTAACTTTTGCCAAAAAACGGGTAGAGTCTCCCTTGGAAAACGGGCATTTCCCAAAAAAATTCCACCTGCAACAAAATGTAGTTAAAGTTGAGAATCAAATCCCAAACATTCAGCAAGCATCAGATAAATAAATCTGAATGGCCTCAGGCCTCATTATACCACATAAATCATTCATCCATTTGAATCTGGTTTCAACTCTTAGAACAGTATGGATACGTTATCAATTGCCAACATGACCAAACTGAGCAAATTTTCAGCACTTGCTTCTATGGCTGCACCTAGTAACTCTAGGTTGCCTACGTACCCTTACCAAGGGATCAAGCCACACATAATTCTTTCACTTTTCATCTTTCCTTCAAAACTGGCATAAAGCTCATGTACACAAATAAAGAACAAAACCATTCATTTCTCCAACTTTCAACATAAATTATAAGTATACATAGGTAATTTAATCAACTAAAATCGAAAAACCTTCATAAGTAACTCAAATCAATCCGATGAAACTCAAGCAAGGGCTATTGATTTCAAAACAATCT
>NW_023010111.1:27365-49249 GCF_902201215.1 Prunus dulcis
AAGAACTTCTTTTGAATGGCTCCCCAAGTCATGAGTGAACCAGGCTTCAAAGAATTCAACCAATATTTCGCCTTATCTTTCAAAGTGTGCGGAAACACTCTCATTCGAAGTTGCTCTTCCGTCACACCTGTCAAGGGAAAAGAGCTCACAACATTAAAAATATCCTTTATATGAGTTAATGGATCTTCATTAGGTAAACCATAAAAAGAAGGGAGCATATTAAGATGAGAAGATTTAAGCTCATAGTTTCTAGCTGCGGTGGGCAGCAAGATGCTTGAAGGGGATGCTGGAATTGTTGGGATATCAAGGTCTCCCATGAACTCATTGGCAGCCATCTCTTCTTCTTCTTGGTCTGAACTTGATTCAGAATTTGAAGGTGAAGACCCTGGGAGGTCAGTGTGGATAGCAAGACCTTCAAATGTGGCAATGGCTTGCTCTTTTGCAGTTGCTAACTCTCTTTCTAGGCGATTCTGAATTTCAGAGATCACCCGGTTTGGTTGCAAAGATGGCCCTGCGTTCAAAGATCTCGAACGTTGGAATGAAGACCTCACTTGTTCAAGGAAAGGATTACTAGACATAAACTACCTGAAACAGAAAATAATTTGAGTTAATTAGTACTTCTAAAAAAATAGGGTAACTTTGGGTACATAACCAGGGAAGAACTTTCATTCAGTCCCCGGCAACGGCGCCAAAATTTGTTGTTAAAATGTTAACTCGCAATTGTACGGGCCAATTAGTAGTATATCAAGACAAGTACGAGGTCGTACCCACGAGGACTGAGAAGTTAAAACTAGTTATGTACTTAGATTACCAAATTCAAGAAAGTAGGAGGTTAAGTCTAAAACAGAATTTAAAGCAAGAGTGGTTGTAATTGTTGAACAAATGAGGCAAAACAAAATTTCAAACAAAAGCAAGGTGAACAAATGTAACAAAGAGTACTTTTGTAGGCTGGAAAACAGGTTGGGATACTAGGGCATTTGATTCACCATAACAATTCAATTCTGGGTTATAAGGAGTCAAGTGACAAGTCTCATTCGGATTCAAAGGTTGATTCTAGCTAAAGTATGATTAGGCCATGGTGTCTGGTCCTAACCTTGTGCTCCTAATTCCCTAACTTGATTATTTGTTGTCTAATCTAAATTAAGCATTAGGAACCCATTAAGCATAGAAGAACAATTTAAACAACCAAGCATGTATCTAATCCCTGTTGTCGAATGTCCATACATACTTTTCTTATTCATAGTTCAATTAAAATCAAAGCATGGTGTCTACTCTTGATTCAAACCAAGGTAGCTAATATACAAGTTCTAATGGTGATCAATCATCCAAACAAGCATATTAACTGATAAGCATAAAGAATAGGAATATGAATCATGAATCAAACTTGAAACTCAAAACTTCAACTTATAAACCCAGAATATTCATGTTAGGTTACATCATAGCCCTAGTTATGAATTTAGCTACTCATAATGGAAATGAAACTTAAGCAAAAATGAGAAAACATATTGAATGCAATAAGAGTAGAAAAAACCAATTCTGAAGTTGCTTGTGGTTTCCAAGGCTTCTCCAGGTGCTTATCCACTTCTAATGCTACTCCAAGAACTTTCTCATGTCTAGAGTATGGCAACTAAAGAGGTGATTTGGGATGAGTTTGGGTGGCTGGTGATGGCAGAGGAAGAACAAATTCGTAGGAATATCCAAGGAAGGCTTGCTGGAGTCTTTTTCTGATTTTGGGCTGAATGTGTGTATGAGAGTATGGATGGCTGAATGTGTATTTTGTGTGTCTGACTCCCCTCTTGAATGAGTGTGCAAACTCTCCATTTACAGAGTGAATTTCGAGCCCCCCTTTGGCTGGTGAAGCACACTTCTCCTAGCTGCTCCCAACTGCTCCAGCTGACCCATACTTGGCTGCCCATGCTTGTCTGCCCATGCTTGGCTGCCCATGCTTGTCTGCCCATGCTTGGCTGCCCATGCTTGGCTGCCCATGCTTGTCTGCCCATGCTTGTCTACCCATGCTTGCCTGCAGCTGACAAATACATGTGTGGCTGCCCATGCTTGGCACATGGCTCTAGGGATGTAGTCACATTAAAAGTGATGGAAGCCAACATGACATTTCTGTGGACTTAGTTCAGTCTTTGATGTGCTGAGGGGTCCAGATATATCCAATTGGGCTGAAATTTGGATATGTTATAGTAGACACCCATTGGAACAACTTCTATCAAGGATGTCTCCTCATCCACCCTGTGTAAGTTGCTGCAATGAGGCCTGCAAGATGACCCACGAAACTGGACTGACAAGGAGTGTGGCCCAAATTGGTTTTGTCTTTAAGCTCATATTCCTCTTGTGTTCAGACTCATCATCTTTTATCAAACCATCCAATTTGTCTTGGGCAAATCAAGTTCGGGAGGAAGATGTTAAGGCGAAATGAGTTGCTAACTTGATCTTTCGTTTTTGCACCATTTTTGCATCTTTTCTTATCCAAAGACACCATTGTTACCTAAGGCCCAATGAACTGAATGATAAAACAGAAAAAGGGATTAAAGCACATGTTTGACTCAATAACATAACCAAATCATTAAGCAAGAAGGTACAAAATGATATACAATTGTGGCGGTGATCAGTTATGAGTGGGCGTTGGTGGATCCAGCGTCGCTTCACAAAATGTAAAGTAAAAACAGGGGGTGAAAACAGTTTGAAGATGTGAGTGGACCAACATAAGAATTCTTAAAAATAGTTTAATAATCAAAATAACCCTCTCTATAGAAATTCTTAAATAAACTGAATACGCACCTTCCATTTAAAGCTTACTAAACTCAAAGCATTCCATATAAATCATAACCAAACTCGATAAATTTTACTCAAAAGCACTGAAATCAAGGTTGTATAAAATACTGAAATCAAATTTGTATAAAAGCACTGTGCTCGAGCCTTGCATAACTGAACAAATTGTATAAATGTATTAATGCCTGGAAACTCAGAAAAGCTGATATAAAATAACTGAAAATCATAATTATATAAAAGAAACTCAAAATCCTTTGAAAATACCACCAGTTTGTACCCCTGTCATTTCCGTCAATTCCCTGGCAGGTCTCGGGCGTCACACAGACTTACCCGAGCCGCAAACTGACGAAATCAGGGGACTATGAT
Source organism: Prunus dulcis (assembly GCF_902201215.1). Taxonomy (NCBI): domain Eukaryota; kingdom Viridiplantae; phylum Streptophyta; class Magnoliopsida; order Rosales; family Rosaceae; genus Prunus; species Prunus dulcis. Next base: position 30,513 of record NW_023010111.1, read on the forward strand.
CAGCCTGTCCCGCCGGCAGATTCCTCGATGACACCAAGTCCGCTCGAGTCGCTCTGGCAGGATACAGGGGACCGTAGTCAGCCTGATCCGCAATCCTGGCAGGTCTCGGGGACACAGAGTCAGCCGAGCCACAATCCTGGCAGGTCTCGGACACCAAGTCTGCCGAGCCGCAAATCCTGGCACTCACGGTCCGAGCGTCCCCGAAACTCGTGAGGCAAAGTCAAGTGCACTGACCGAACTATAATCAGACTGGATGTCCGTAGACATCGGTCCGACTCTGGGTAATCACCATAAAGAAAATGGGTACGAGGTGGGTTTAAAATAGATTCCTTTAGAAAATCCAGTTAAAACTGAAACCTCAGATTGTGCTGCTGTCTCATTTAATTTCAAGCTCAAACTCTGTTTCTATAACTTATAAATAAGCAGCACATATTTATAAAACTGTTACTGTACTGATCATATTCAGAACTGTAGTAAAACTTGCTCAAGATCAAATAAGAAATTTATTCAATAAACTCATTTCTGAAAACTTATTTATATAAAATCAATATAGACTCATTTATAAAACTTATTTATATACAAGCACATCAAATCATTTATGAAATCTGATTTAGGAAAGAAGGTCCACTCACAGATGGTCCGAGCAACTTCGACCCCTCGAAAGTCTCTTTTACAATTCTGTCGGGCTCCTGGTGCCTGATTACCCCGAAAGATTAAATTAGTAAACCGCTGAGTAAAACGAATTTTAACTAAACACCCTGCCCCCCGCTCCTAAAAATACATGCTTTTCAATTCAAATTACTCCTATGCCCACATTAGCCTTTTCGGATAGTTGGACTAGTTTTGGGAGGTCCGATACTCAGCTAAGCGATAACTGTCAGATCAGCCGACCCGGGACCCGTGGGGTCCACGATCTCCGATGGCCAATCTGGACTTCCCTGACGGTTTCTCATAGAACGGGAACCATGTTCTGCGAATTTGGTCCGAAACGGACGGTCGGATTGGCCAAAATCGCATTATCGCTTAAAACCCTAACCCTAGCCCCAGGGTTCGCGATTCCGGAGTATCCGGGCCTCCGATTCGCAATCCGTCGAATCCTACGCGATCCTGAAGTCACGTAGACCGACCTATCCAAAATTCAGCGCAATCCAACGATCACACGACATTGCACCCACGGATCGCGCAATATGGAAAATCCGTTCGGGGCTCAAACGGACTCCGAATCGAGATCCGCAAAATCCCACGCGTTCGTGACGACACGAGGACCTCAAAACTGGCCAGAGCCATGCCACCACCCTGGCCCACGCGCTGCTACACGCGCGGGCAGATCGGGTGTCCAAAGCGATTCGGGTGTGCCGAAAAATCGTGGAACCGAGACTCCAAACTCCTACCCTAGGTAAAACACCCCATTTGGAGTCACTTTTGTTCTTGGACAACCCCCAAAAATTGACCGGAAATGGTAGTTTCGAGCGGCCGAAGTTCGGCCGAATTTTTAAGTTCAACATCGAACCCCTTAGAGCTAAAATCGATCGAGACCCACATGCCCATCAGCTAGAACACGAAAAATAGCTGAGAAACCATACCTTACTCGATCGATTTGGTGGAGAAACGGAAGAGAAATCTGAACTGGAAGTTTGAACACCACAGTCGGCAAAAATGGCCGATTCCGGCCAAAATCCGGTGCCCCCGCGGCTGGTGTTGGTCGGGGAAGGACAGCGGGAGAGCTGGGGTTCGATTGGCACCGGTGCCGGAGATCGGAATGGTCGATGGCGGCCGCTAGGTCGGCTGGAAGGACGAGAGGTCGCGGCGAGCTGGCTGCGAGAGGAGAGAGAGAGGACTGACGGGGGAGAGGAGAGAGAGAGAGCTATAAAAATCTGACTTTTTGACCAAATTACCATTTTGCCCCTCGTGGTTTTTAGACCATAACTTCTTCGTTACGGTTCCGATTCGGGTCTACTTCGTGTCTACGAACTCCTTTCGCCGCGCTCTATGCAATGGCGTAAGCGGAATTCCCAAATTCTTTCTCGATCAAAAAGTCACATTTTCCCCCTTTAAATAATGCGAGGGCAAAATTGTCTTTTCGCTAAAAGATATTTTCCTTACTTTTTAGATATTTTCTTTCTTTTTAGATATTTTGTTTTGGGTTCTTATAGTTTTGAAATCCCACGAATTGCTGAGTACGTCTATCGTGATTTCCCACAAGTTCCCAAGCATGAGCCCTCTCTTAAGCATGAGCCTTCTTCTCCTCATTCTTCTCAGACTACACTCTCAGTTGAAGGAAAGTCTAAGGCTGAGCTTCAAGATATGGCCCAACAAATACTTCTCCGAGCCTCCCAAATGAATGATGATGAAGATATTGAGTCACAGTCGTCGTCTAGTTGCCTGCCTCATCAAGAAACTCCTGATCGCCCTTTGAGATGGTCTGAATATCCCCATGGTCAAGACCCCAATGATGCCTTTGCAGAAGCCTATACAGCCTATGATTTGAATTCTGATTGATGAGATGCCAAAGCAAGATTCCTGAGTAAAAGCTTAAGTGAAAAATGAGCCAGCCGAAAAAATTGAAAGTTGAATTGAGCCAGCCGACAAAACCGAAAGTTGAATCAGTCAAAGCTACAGTCAAAGTTGAATCAGTCAAGACTACAGTCCTCTCATGTCTCCACAGTTAAAGAATACAATGATACTTTAGTTTCTTTTGTTTTTACCCTAGTTACTTTTGTTTCACCCGAGTTATCTGATTTCTATTTATAGGGGCTCCGGCCTCAGTTGTAAGCATCGAAAAATTTTAGTTTCTCAGTTTAAATGTTCTCTCAGAAACAATGATCTGAAGAACGCAACTAGGAAGCTATCTTTTGTAAGCCATTCTCATAAGCCTATGCTTATTTTAAAAGTTATCAATATATTTTGAGTATTTTGAGTAAATATCATTATGTTTATATTTCATATGTTTATATTTTCATTAATAAGATTCATGCATAAATTGCGAATTATTTATTATTTCTGTTTTCTTTTGTTCTTTTCATACACTAATATTAATATGTTTCTCTGGTTCTAGACCCCTTCTGGTATCAGAGCCGTAAGAGTTGTAAGAGTTTGTCTAAGTCGCAACTCATCCAACCTAGGTGGCTGGTTTAGGCTTTCTGAGTTGAAGTTATTTTGGTTTCTCCTTCTACTTCCTTTTATTCTTCAAGTCATTTCTTGGTTTCTTCTCTTAAGGTCTGACCCGTAAATCTTTTTTCCAAACGATAAGTCCCGAGGTTAGGGCCCGAGCGGTGGGTAGGAGATAGAAAATTAGAGAAAAAACCCGGCAAGTTTCTTGTTGAATAAATAGTAAGTTTTAGAGTCACCATTTATCTTCTTCTTCAGTCAACCAACCAAACACTTGAGTAATTATGAGTCGCTTCTTAAGAACAAATTCTTGTAGTTCGAGCAGTTCTAGAACCTCTATTGGTCGTCTACCTGAGATAGTAAATGAGGAACAATTTGAATATAATTCTAGTAATGATGAACAATTAGATTTTCGAGACTGGAATATACCTCGAGTACCTAGTCAAAAAATGGTCGCTTTCTAGCTTTAATTCTACTACATATGTTAACAGTAGAGCAAGTTTATGCCTTAAGCAAAGAACATGAGTCATGTCAATTACTTAATCTTGAGTCTATTAAGAAACATAAACAAGATGGTAATAATTTCTTACATATTGGTCTGGTTCAAGTTGTTGTTAAGCCTCTAACTAGATTAGGATTACAAGCTTCTATTCTGTTATGTTTACGTGATGCTAGATTTACTGAGTTTAATGATAGTGTTCTTGGAATGATTGAGTCAAGTTTATGTAATGGCCCTGTCCATTTTGATTGGTACCCTGATTTTACGGTAAGTCTAAATGATCCACATATTCTTAAAACTTTAACCTTAAATATTAAAACTTCTGGATATAATGTTCTTTCCGGTACACAGCCTTTAGCTTTAGTCTATCGAATTTATTATAAGGTTACAGGCACTAATATGAATTTCCAAGCTTTAAATAAAAGTCCTAAAGACCAAACACTTTTAATCCAAAGTTGTACACCTGATGCTAATATTAGGATCCCACATACAGTTAAATGGTCTGAGATTAGTTTACCTGTTGATTGGACTTTAGTTACTGAAAGTCAACCTGCACCAATTCAACGAAGTATAAATAATTTAGATTTTATTCAACAATATCCATATGGTACAGTTAAGATTAATTTTGGAAATCAACACGAACCTTTAGTTCAACCTAAATCTAATGTCCAGTTGCACCAGTTACCTACGCCAAGTCAATCTAAGAGACATGTTCCTGCTAGGCATTCTTTCACTGCTTCTTCTTCTACTGATATAAGAGATTTAGAAATAGAAAAAACCTTAATTGATTTAAAATTGGAATCCCTAAGAAAAGCAGCACAAGTGAGTCATCCTTGTTATGGAACTCCTCTAGCCCCTCCAGTTCAAAAAGAGTCCAAAACTGAGTCTCCGCCTACTTCACCCACTCAGTCAGATTTCTTGCCAGTGAGTTTAATGCCCAAGTTTTAGATCAACAATTAAGAGTTCTTAAAAAATCCAAGCCTTTCAAAATTAATTGGAAAAAATTAGATGATCACTATCATCATCCTGAGCATAAGTCCAGAAAAGATAACTACCATACGATAATTCCTGATAAAAATGAAAGACAAAAAATCTTTAATAATTGGAAAGATTCACTACTACAAAAAGTGAAAAAGACGACCAGAAAAAAACGACGGTCTAAGTGAAAACCGTCGTGGTTTTTAAAAAGACGACGGTTCTAAAAACACCGTCGTGTAATACCACCTTAGACAACTAAAAATGGAGATTCAAATGGCTGTTCAAAAACAACGACGTACCTAATTAAACAACCGACGCCTATTTGAAACAGATTTCCGCAGTGTAAAATCAAAGCCAACAAAGAACGGCAGAAGTTATGAATCGACCGACGTAAAAAGTAAAGACGACGATTTCAATAAAAGCCGCCGTTTTTACTCATAAAATAACACGACGAGGTTTTTGTATAAGACGCCGTATAATTACAAACAAATCCACGGCTTTAAAATACAAAATATCGCCGTATTAAATTAATGTACAACGACGGAAAATATAAATATATCGACGTCATTCTCGTATAGTTCGACGACGTTATCTTTAAATCGTACTATAAAATTTAACGTCGTATTTATTCATTTTATACGTCGTACATTTAATTTAAACCGTCGCCTTAATAAGAATTTTTGTTAACAATTTTTTTCTTTGATTTTCTTATCCTACGTCGGTAGATCTACTTAATGACAAGAATTGAAATAACCACGACGGTTTATATAGAAAACCGCCGACATAATCAGATTTTTTTGAGATCCCAAGGGTTACGAAATCTTACCAGATGGAACTCTGTTCCACATCATAATCTTAACAGATGACACAGATTTGCAATCAGAGAGACAATTTTTTGAAGTTGATGATGTGTGTGCGTTTGTGTATCTATAAATATTATACCTAACGTCGTTGCAAATTTGCAATCAGAGAGACAATTTTCAACGACGGTTATATTATACCTAACGACGTTTAAAAAACAAATCAACGTCGCTCAACAAATATATTATGTCGTCTTAGTCTTACTTAAGACGACGAAAAACGACGACAGTAATACAAAAACAGTCGTTGTTTTTATATTCTTATTTTATTTAAATCTGTCATCCAAAAAAGAAACTTTACATATTCCAGAACATTAATTTCCTTCATTTTAAATTTCCTCCGAAAAAAAAACTCTATTTATAACGCACTGTAATTGAAAAATAAACTGAAAAGTCACGGGAAAAAAAATTCTATTCATAATTTAAAAATTCAAATCCACGTCGGTTATATTAAACCTAACGACGTTAAATGAAAAGATTCCACGTCGCAAAACAAATATTGCGTCGTGTTAGTTAAAAACGACGGCATAACAAAAAGCCGTCGTTGTTTCAAAATTTCTTCGGGAAAGCAAAATCTATTTATAATTTCCTCGGGTTAGTAATATTGCGTTGTGTTAGTTTACAAATTCTAGAACATTAATTTCCCGCATTTTAAATTTCCTCGGGAAAGAAAAATCTATTTATCACGCTTTGTAATTGAAAACTAAAACTGAAAGAATTCGGGAAAAAAAACTATATTTATAATTTAAAAATAAAATCCACGTCGGTTGTATTACACTTAACGACGTTTAACAAAATAATCTACGTCGATAATTATAAATCTCCGCCATCTTACCTTAATATAGACGACGAGAAAAGACGACGGTATAACAGAAAACCGTCGTTGTTTCAGTTTCTTTAACAGTTTGGTCCTTTATCTTTCTGCAGGACTTGTATAGTTCAAAGCATTGACAATGTCTTCATCATATCTCCAGCAACTACTGATTCGATTGCTCATGCTTTAGAGGCCATCTGAAGCCATTTCTATTCTTTATCGCATTCTTGAAACCCATCTTCTTCTTCTGAAGCTCTACGAATAAAGGAAGAGGCTATCACAAATCTGACGGATCTTCTTAGCCAAGAAAATCAAGCAGAGGATCAGGCACATCTAATCTTCAGATTTCCCTAAGAAGCGAACTTTCCTTCGACAGCGAGTGGAGGCCAGGCTTGCATCTCTTTTGATGGAAAGCAAGGAGTATTCAAAAGCACTAAGTGTCCTATCAGGCTTGATCAAGGAAGTGAGAAGGCTAGTTGACAAGCTTCTTCTTGTGGACATAGATTTGATGCGAGTAAGCTCAATTTCTCTTTGAGAAAGACATCCAAATTATTGTCTTTGAGATGAGAGAGACAGTGTCTCTGAGAGAGGAAGAACTTGGAACCCTAAATGTAAACCGAAAATGAATGAAAGCGACAAATTTATAGAATAAATTTTAAAAACCAACGGCGGTCCTTACAAAAAAACCGCCGTTTAAATTGTAAAATCAACGTCGGTATGACCGACGTATATTACATAAATCCACGTCGGTAAATTAATAAAAACGACGTGTTAAATAATCTACCACGACGCGAGTTATTACTTATGTACTTTAATTTTTGAGTTTACTACAACGGTACCTACAACACTACTGTCGTATTTATATGTAACCGCCGTAATTTAAAAATTAAAATCCACGTCGGTTATATTAAACCTAACGACATTAAATGAAAAGATTCCACGTCGTAAAACAAATATTGCGTCGTGTTAGTTAAAAACGACGTAGTTATATGGAACCGCCGTATTATTTTTTTGAAATGGTTTTATATGTAAGCAACTTTTCGTCTACCTGACTTACACATGCACTGTTTCAAAACCCGATTAAAAATTTCAATCTCCCAGAGAAAACTTTTCGTCTTTTTTCCTTGTCAGAGCACTGTCAGAGTATCTCATCGTCTTCCTCTCGTCTTCTTCGTCGTCTCTGAACTTAAACATCGATCATCTTCCTCTTGCTTTCATTGCACGCAAAAGGTAAGCTTTCATTTTCACTATTTTGGTTACTTTTTTGCATGCTCATACGTTTTTTGTTTGAAAAATCTTTTTACCTTTTTTCTGGCCAAAATCATTTTACTTCTTTCCAAGTTTGATAAAATATACAGACAAAGAGGGAAAGTTTCCAACTTTGAAGACAACTACCTCAACTAAATAAGACGACGGTAGCTTCTTATTTACGTGGTTAAATATGTAGACCACGACGGTTCGTCGGTCGTTCTAGCGTCGTCTGAAAATTGACAAAGTTGTTTTTAAAATTATAGTCTTTTTTTTTATTTGCTTGTTTAATTGCAGGTTTGATTTCTCTGAACAATGGTTTTTTTTTTCCCTAATTTGATAAAATATAAAGAAAAAGAAAGTAGGGTTGGTATCTAATATAGACGACAGTATATCTATTGTTTTACGTCGTGTGAATGTTAATACCACGACGTGGTATTTTAGGGTTTTGGTTCTGCAATCAAACATTCACAGAGAAAGAAAGAAGGGTTTTGGATCCTTATATAGACGACGGTGTATTACTATTGACGTCGTGTGAACATAAATACCACGACGTTATATAAATAATGGTTTTAAACATTTATTACGTCTGAGATTACGTCTGAGATTATTTCATTGCGTCGTTTAAAATCATATCATACGTCGTATTTTATTAATAACCGTCGTTTGTGTTCTTAATCTTTTCCTGAAATATTTTCACTTGCAGCTTTGTCTGTTAAAATGGTTTCTCAACACCAAAGTAAGGATTCTGGCTCCAAGAAAAATGGAGGTAAGGAGCTTGGAATGGTAGCTCCTCAAGACAAGTCTTCGAAAGAGATGAAGTCTTCGAAGAAGATGAAGTTTGCTTCATCATCTGCTGAGACAGAACCAACCAGCCAAACAACAATCTCTGATGATTCAAAGTCTGGTCGAGGTATGAGCACAATGCCTCGTGTTGTGAAGAGAAAACTTCAGAAACTGAGGCCAATTGTTGAGTACAATAAAAGGGGGAAAGGAATTGGCCAAGCACATAGTGAGATGCAGTCCTACATTGGTGTGTTGGCACGCCCCAGAGTTCCACTTGTGGACATGAAATGGTCTCAAATCCCCAAGGATATAAAGGAGCAGATTTGGGAAGCAGTTGACATGGCTTTTGTGGTAGGTCAAGGGGGCAAGAACTCTGTTTTAGCTTCTGCTGCCAAGAAATGGAAGGATTTCAAGTCTACACTAACGAGGCATTATATCCTTCCATACACCAATGACAAGGAGAAATTAAGCCAACCCCCTGAAACATATAAATTCATAGAGAAAGCACAATGGGGTGCCTTTGTAGCTTCAAGGTTATCCAAAGATTTTGAGTCTGTGCATTCTCAACATGCACAGATTAGGGAGAAACTTGAGTACAATCATCGATTGTCTCAAAAAGGATATGCTGGATTGGAGGATCAATTGGAGGAAACCATGCCTGGGGTAGAAATTGATCGATCTACCTTATGGAAGAGAGCTAGACAGGACAAACATGGTAACATCCCCAATCCAAAGGTGGCAGAGAAAGCAAAATTAATTGTAAGCCTACTCACTCTGTTTTAAATTTTTATTAAACTGTGAATAATTTTTATTACGTCTTATGTTATATTTTGCGTCGTGTGAATGATATTACCACGTCGAAACTTTTTAAAAAACGTCGTTAAAGGTCTAAATCAGGAATCACTACTCTTTTTTCTTTAATTATAGCATAAGATGTCGGTGGTTCATTTTAGCGTCGTGTGAATGATATTACCACGTCGAAACTTTTTAAAAAACGTCGTTAAAGGTCTAAATCAGGAATCACTACTCTGTTTTCTGTAATTATAGCATAAGACGCCGGTGGTTTATTCATTTCGTCGTTTTAAAAAACTAACTACGTCGGTATAACTACCGTCATGATAAATTAGAATAACGTCGGTTTATATGTTATTGCGTCGTGTGAAATTATATAATACGTCGTTTGTATATAAATAACCGTCGTGTGTTTTTTGTTCTTACTTTTTTATATATCTTTTTTTTAGGATGAATTGCAAAAACAAGTCTCGGAAGGCAAAGTCAGTGTATATGGCAGCAATGATGTGCTGACCATGGCTTTGGGCCCCGAGCATCCCGGCAGAGTGAGAGGAGTAGGTGCTGGGATTTCCCCAAGGCAGTATTTCAATTTACCCAAACCACAGAGGGTTAGCTTTGACGACCGCTTGAAGGAGAGTTTAAGAGTTCTCCTTCAAGAAGAGACTAAAAAGATGGAGGCTAAGGCAAGGGAAGAGGCTTTGAGGATGGAGGCTAGAACCAAACAATTGGTAGAGGCTGAGAGGGAGCATTTCCTTAGTCAGCTTTCCCAATTAATTCCCAATTTTGATCCAAGCATGCTTAAACCAAGAATTAGCCAAAGTCCCAAAAATCCAATGTCTGATAAAGCAAGCTGCTCTGGAGGTGATGTGAGATCCCTACATTTTGAGGATGATACTGCCAAAAATGGGAAACATCAGCAAGATGAAGAGAAAGAAGAAGAAAAAAAAGATGAAGAGAAGGAAGAAGAAAAGGAGAAAGAAGATGAAGAAAAGCATGACGACAAGGTATGTTCACATAACTTTGCCTTTTTTATTTGTTTTTCAAAATTTCAGACGCCGATATTTTTCTTTAAACCGTCGTTTGTTTACAACTTAGACGGCGGAATTTTTTTTAAGACGTAATAAAATATTCACCACGACGGATTTTTCACCGTCGTTTAAATTCCTTTTAGACGACGTTTTATTCCTTAAACCGTCGTTTTTATTGAATTACCACGTCATTTTTTTTATTTCTTTAAACAGGTTATTGAAGTTGGTGATTATTCAAATATGGAGGCGCCATCTTCTTTAAAAACCCTTTGTCGTTATGTGGAAACGACACTCGTGCCTGAGGATAAGACCCCGCAATTTACAATTGATAAGGAGGTGTTTGGTCGTGAACGCGATACCTTCCTCCTGCCTGAAGATATTACACAATTTGCAGGCATGGAAGAAATTGGAGCTACTGTGGTTGCTGTATATATGAGGTTTGTCATTCTAAAATAATACGTCGTTGGTTTATATATTGCGTCGTCTTAACTAACTAACCACGTCGTTAGTATGTACCGTCGTGATAAATATATTATAACGTCCTTTTCTATTTCAGTATGTCGTGTGAAATTTTATAATACGTCGTTTTGTTATACATAACCGTCGTGTGTTTTTTTTGTGCTGACTTGTTTATATTATTTTATGTATTTAGGTACTTACATGATGTTTTGAAACAAGCAAATATGTGCAGCATGGTTGGCTTTATCGACCCTGCTACAGTTACTGCCAACTCTGGCACAATAGCTGACAGATCACGATTGATAGCAGCTCGACTTCAGAAGACGGACGGTGAACAGATTTTCATGATGCCTTACAATCCAGGGTTAGTCTCCTTAACAGGATTTTGTTTTTATGATTTTTAATAAATGACAGCGTATCAACTAACCACGTCGGTGTTTTATTTTATTGAGTCGTTTGAAACTACTAACCACGTCGGTAGTTATTTATCGTCGTGATAAATATATAATGTCGTCGTTTGCTACTTTATTTCGTCGTGTGAAATATTATAATACGTCGTTTTTGTAAATAACCGTCGTTTTTATATTAATTTTGTGCAGCCGTCATTGGATCTTGCTGATTGTGAGAGCAAAGAGGGAAACCGCCTATTTTCTGGATCCTCTGCCCGGAAATCGTGTGGTCGATGAAGAGGCCAAAAACATCGTGAACAGTGCTATAAAAATATATAATTCTCACATAGCCAGAGCAGGCCGTAAATTAGTAATTTGGAAAACTCTGTCAGGCACACCAAAGCAACCCAGCAGTGTCGAATGCGGGTATTATGTGATGCGCTTCATGAGGGACATCATCATGGATCCTTCCTTGGGTTTTGAGAATAAGGTAAGAAGAAATTACCTTCATACATTTCACGTCGTTTTTTGTATTATCAACGACGGTCATGTAAAATTACCGTCGTTGAATAGATATACTACGTCGGTTATGAAAAATATCGTCGTCTGTGATTGAATTTTTTTTTATTTATAAACCCTAATAGTCATTGTTTATGCAGTATGCCAAGGGAAACCAGGAAGCTTCATACCCCCAAGAAGCAATTGATGAAGTCCGGAATGAACGGGCAGAGTTTGTTTGCCAAATTATTGAACAGGGGAATTATTGAACACTTGATATTTATGTATAATGTACAAATTTTGTCTATAATATATAATATAAAAATTTGTTGAGGTTTTCTTAAATTAAAAAAAAAAAACAAACATACAAATTGCGTAACCGACGTGTAATACTTTTCCAACGACCTAATAAAGTCAAAAACCGTCGTTTTTTGTTGTTTCGCTTTAAACAAATCCGACGTAAAAGGATATTTAGACGACGTTCTTTGAACAATTGAGTCGTTTATGGTTTACAACATCTTCAATTTCTTAAGGGTTCAGGGTATTACTTTGTAACGACAGCAATTAAGTCGTGGAATATATATTTTACGTCGTATAGTTAAATAGCCGCCATGGTTTCTCATTTTAACGACGTCATTTTAACGACTTAGTTGTCTATTGCAATTTACAACGCCTACAATTTATTAACACCGACGTGGTTTGTTGTTGTGATAAGAATATTTTATTATTTTTATATCAAAATATTCAAAATAAATTTAAAAAAAATCAGAAAAATGAAAAGTCAACTCCTATGAAGTCATTGATATATTTTCTTCCCCATAAACCTTGAAAAAATTCATTTTGAATAACAAAAATTTAAAATGACCATCCAAAACAAAATTGTTTTGATGAGTCATAAAATCACTTCTAGTTTTATGGTTTGGGGTTTAGAGTCTAGGGTTTAGAGATTAGGGTTGTTATTTATTGGGGTTTATTTTTAAAGTATAATTTTTGGGTAGTATAGGGTATATATTAGGTTGTAAAACCATAAACCCTTTTATAAACTTAAAATTTTAAATTATATAATTTAGTTTTAAGGGTTTAGGGTATTAATTTTTAACGACGGTGGTTGAGTCGTGGAATACATATGTTACGTCGTGCAGTAAAATATCCGACATGGTTTCTACTTTAAACGACGTCATTTTAATATGTAAGTCGCCTATTATAATTTACAACGCCTTCAATTTCTTAACCCCGACGTGGTTTGTTGTTGTGATAAGTATATTTTATTATTTTTATATCAAAATATTCAAAATAAATTTAAAATAAATCAGAAAAATGAAAAGTCAACTCCTATGAAGTCATTGATATATTTTATTCCCCCTAAACCTTGAAAAAATTCATTTTGAATAAAAAAAATTTAAAATGACCTTCCAAAACAAAATTCTTTTGATGAGTCATAAAATCACTTCTAGTTTTATGGTTTAGAGTTTAGAGTCTAGGGTTTAGAGATTAGGGTTTTTATTTATTGGGGTTTATTTTTAAAGTATAATTTTTGGGTAGTCTAGGGTATATATTAGGTTGTAAAACCATAAACCCTTTTATAAACTTAATTTTTTAAATTGTATAATTTAGTTTTAAGGGTTTAGGGTATTAATTTTTAACGACGGTGGTTGAGTCTTGGAATACATATGTTATGTCGTGCAATAAAATATACGACATGGTTTCCACTTTAAACGACATCATTTTAACATGTAAGTCGTCTATTATAATTTACAACGTCTTTAATTTCTTAACCCCGACGTGGTTTTTCAGTCGTCTTTATATAAAAATATTCAAAATAAATTTAAAATTAATCCAAAAAATGAAGCTTCAAAATAAACGGCCTTACGTTCAGTGTTTCCGTCGTGGAATATTACATTTACGTCGGTTCTTGTAGAACTTTCGCCATGGTTTTTCTTTCGACGTTTTAAAGAGCGCGCTCTCTAAAAATTTTCGCGCGAACTAAATTTTTTAGATTTGGCTCTTATTCTTATACTTCTAACCCTGAACCCTAAAATTTTCAAATTTCGCGCAACATAACATTTCGCTCTCTCACTTCTGCTCTAATTAAAAGTTGCACTCTGTAACCTGTGAGCTCGTCCAACCTGTAAGTACAAACCCTATCTTCCCTTGTAAATTCATTGAATGATATTAGGTTGTTTTGTTAAAGGGTTTTAGGTATATGCTTTGCGATCTGTTAATAATGTGCTTACAGGTATGGGTTCATGGATTTTCTGTTTAATGGGTTCATGGATTACATTATCTGTTATGTTGAATTGGGAATGGATTTAATTTTGTCGGATCTTTTAATCACCCTATGTTATGTTGAATTGGGAATGGATTTATTGTTTTCATGCTTGGTTTCATGTATATGTTGGTTTCATGCTTGGTTTCATGTATATGTTGGTTTCTTGCTTGGTTTCATATATATGTTGTGTTCTTAATGGGTTTTGGGTTCTTGAAAATAAACTGAGACACGACGCTTTTTTAGGCATACGACGACGATTACACGACGGTTTTTTTAAACTACCGTCGTTGTATTACTTATACACGACGGTTTTTTTATAAACCGTCGTTTGTATTACTTATAATAGACGACGTCTGTTGAAAATCCGTCGTCTATATATGCCAAATACGCCTGTTTTTGTTTAAAACCCGTCGTCTCTGTTGTGTATTACTTGCTATTAGATCTTTGTATAATCTGCTATAGTGATGGTCATTGCCTGTATTTTCACTTTATTATAGATAATAGGTTATAGTGTCGGAGATGGATAAGTCATGGATGCACTCGAATAGAAGATCGAAGGCATATGAATTTGGGGTGGAAGCATTTTTGAACTTTGCTGTAGAAAATCTTCTAACTACAACACATATCCGTTGTCCATGTGTTAAATGTGTTAATTTGAAGTTGTTTGGGGTTGGAATTATAAGGGATCACGTATACTTTAATGGAATTGACCAAAGCTATAAGAATTGGACATTTCACTGAGAACCTTGGGAAGCAACTACTAATGCTAGTAGAAATGTTGAAGAAGATGATGGCCATAGTAGGTACAGTTTTGTGTCTCAAGAAATTGATATGGATGATAATGATTTTGGTGATTTTGGTGATTTTGGTTCCGATCCGTATGAGTTTGCCAATGTGATTGGGGATGGAGATCAACCAGTGTACCCTGGTTGTAGAAAGTACACGAAGTTATCGGCATTAGTGAAGTTGTATAATTTGAAGGCAAAACATGGGATGAGTGATGTCTGCTTTACAGAATTATTGATACTTCAAGGCGATTTGCTTCCAGAAGGAAATACAATACCAACCTCTATGTATGAGGCTAAAAAGACTTTGTGTGCATTGGGGCTGAGTTATGAGAAAATGCACGGATGCCCCAATGATTGCATCTTGTATAGGAAGGAGTATGAGGATTCAACTAATTGTCCTACTTGTGGTATCTCAAGGTGGAAGGAAGGCAAAGATTCAATCTTGAAAGAGGGTGTGCCAACAAAGGTGGTGTGGTATTTTCCTCCAATTCCAAGGTTTAAAAGGATGTTTCAATCACATGAGACAGCTAAGAGTTTGACTTGGCATGCTGCTAGAAAATCAATTGACGGTCAGATGTCTCATCCGGCGGATTCCCCGCCTTGGAAACTTCTTGATGATAAATGGCCTGAGTTTGGTAATGAGCCGAGAAACTTGAGATTGGCTCTTTCATCTGATGGATTCAATCCCCACACTTCTCTAAGTAGCAGATATAGTTGTTGGCCGGTTATCTTAGTTACATATAATCTCCCTCCATGGTTGTGCATGAAACGAAAGTTCATGATGTTAACCTTATTGATTTCCGGTCCTAAACAACCCGGAAATGATATAGACGCCTACTTGGAGCCTTTGATTGATGATTTAAAATCTTTGTGGGTTGGGATTAGAGGAGTGTATGATGCACATAATGGAGAATACTTTACACTCAGAGCTGCATTAATGTGGACAATTAATGATTTCCCCCCCTATGGAAACTTATCTGGTTGTGTTGTTAAAGGATATAAAGCTTGTCCAATATGCGGCGATGATACACCTAGTCACAGGTTAAAAAATGGCCACAAAATTTGTTACATTGGGCATAGAAAATGGTTACCAATCAATCATCCATATAGGAGGCAACGTGCAGCTTTTAATGGGAAACCTGAATATGGCATACCTCCCGAGCCATTAACCGAGAAGAAGTGCTGCATATGGTTGAAAATGGTGACAGAGTTTGTTGGAAGAAGAAATCAATATTCTTTGATCTCGAGTATTGGAAATACCTTCCCGTGAGGCATGCCCTAGATGTTATGCACATTGAGAAGAATGTTTGCGATAGTATCATTGGTACATTGCTGGAGATCCCTGGAAAAAATAAAGATGGGATTGCTGCTCGATTAGATTTATTGAACATGGGGTCAAAACTGATTTGCAACCCGAGTATGGAGAAAGACGTACTCGTTTGCCTCCTGGGCCTTGGAATTTGTCAAGAGCAGAGAAGAGAGAGGTTTGCAATTTTTTCTATGGTATGAAGGTCCCTGAAGGTTATTCTTCAAATATTAAAAATCTTGTATCTTTACAAGATTCAAGACTTCTTGGCCTTAAATCACATGATTGTCATACCTTAATGCAACAATTGCTCCCTGTGGCAATTCGTTCTGTTTTGGAGAAGCCTGCAAGGTATGCAATAACTCGCTTGTGCTTCTTCTTCAATGCTATATGTGCAAAGACTGTTGATGTTTCCAAGCTAGATAAGTTGGAAGAAGATGTAGTAGTTACTCTGTTTTTGCTTGAGAAGTACTTTCCCCCTTCATTCTTTGATATCATGGTTCATCTAGTAGTACATCTTGTCAGAGAAGTTCGTCTATGTGGGCCAGTATATTTTAGGTGGATGTATCCGCTTGAAAGATATATGAAAGTGCTGAAGGGGTATGTTCAGAATCGTACTCGTCCCGAAGGTTGCATTGCTGAGCGGTATATAGCTGAAGAAGCGGTAGAGTTTTGTACTCAGCATTTATCCGATGTTAGTACAGTTGGAGTGCCTTCAAGCCAAAAGATGGGAGTTTCAAAGCCATTATCAGGTTGCACAGTGAGCGTAGTTGATCAGGACCTGCTGAATCAAGCACATCTATATGTCTTGGAGAATACGGAGGAAGTCCTACCTTATATCGAGTACGTATGAGTTTTATTCTTTAAGTTTCCATTTTAAATTATTTTTTATGTTTATCTTATATATTTGGGACCGTAATGCTTGAATTTTTCGTGTCATGTAGGCAACATATGATCCACATCAAGACTGCTTATCCAAAATTTAGAAAGAGAACAAAGTGGCTGCAAGATAAGCACAATAGCACTTTCATTCAATGGCTACGCTTCAAGGTATATGTTGTTGAATAACATATTTCTTTTTTAATTTTCTTCTTATTTCTATGTTAGATTGAATTAAGATTTGATTAATTTGCAGGTTCAAAGTGAACTTGAGGAAGACAATCATGGCGTATCAGAAAATTTAAGGTGGCTAGCAGTTGGTCCAAACATGGCAGTGCCATTATATAGGAGCTATCTTATTAAAGGTATTAAATTCAATATCAAGGCACAAGATGATGTGCGGACAACTCAAAATAGTGGAGTTTATTTACTTGCACATACCATGCAAGTTGTTAGTGCCAAGGATAAAAACCCAATTCTCTCAAATATGGGTTTCTATGGTGTCATTCAAGAAATTTGGGACCTTGACTACCAAAAGTTTACAATCCCAGCCTTTAGGTGTGATTGGATAGATAGTTCTGGTCTTGTAGTCGACGAACTTGGATTTACCCTTGTAGATTTGAGTAAAATTGGACATAGGAATGACCAATTTGTTTTGGCTTCTCAAGTCAAACAAATATTTTTTTGTTGACGACCCGATGCATCGTGGTTGGTCGGTAGTGTTATCAATGCCTAATAGAGAATATAATGATGTTATTGGTGATGAAGTCTTAGGTGATGTGATAATTGAGTGTGAGCCATTTACTAGAGGGATGCCAAATGTTGACACATTTGATGAACTGGTGGGTGAGTTAGGTGGTCAAAATATTCGAGGAGGGTGTGAAGATATATGGATTGAATGATGCTTATGTAATTGGCAGTGTATGACATTAATTTTGTAATATATTGTAATGTGATTTCTTCACTTTCATTATACAGGTTTTGGCCACAAAACAATCAGTGAAAAAAATACTGGTTCCAGATTACATCATTATATTCTGCATAAAAAACGACGTCTGTTCAAATAAAACACGACGTTATGGTGAACCATTTATTCAGCATATTTACCGACGTCTTAAAGCAACGTAACAATGAAGAAACACGACGCTATTGTGAAGCAATTATTCAGGATATCACGTCGGGGAAGGATTAAGAACCGCCATGTAATTCTAAATAACACGACTCCAATCCCATAATACCGACGCCTAAAAAACGAGATAAATAATCTGAACGTTAAAAAATACGACGTCATCATACATTTTCCACGTCGCAAGTTCTTTATAAACGAAGAGGAACGAAATGAATTCCGACGGTAATTCATTATAACTGCCGTCTAATATCAATTAAACGACGTTATTTGTAATACGGCTCTCATCATAATCAACGCCGTCTATATGTTCTGTAATACGACTCTCATCATAATCAACGCCGTCTATATGTTCTGTAATACGGCTCTCATTTATTTGGAACCGACGTTGTTTAGAAGTTCAACGTCGTCTACATTAATAAGTGCGTCGTGAGTAATGAATACATATAAATACAACGCCGACTATATAAATGCCACCGACGTTGTTTCGCATTTCAACGTCAACTATATAAATACATACGTCGTAAATAATGACACTGACAACTATTTCCACGTCATTTTTTTTAGAAAAATCGAAGTGGAAAATTTATTTCACGACGGTTGTTTGTAAATAAGAGACGTAGTAGATTTCAATAACGTCGTCTTCTCATGTATTTAAAGATGTCATATTTTTTTTTGTCGTGAAAATTATATTTAACGACGTAGTATTTTAGTTGTCGTCGTTGTATGTCTATCTTGCGGCCTTGTTCTTTTAATATGTGTCATATTTTTCCTTTTTAACGACGGTGATTTGTTTGAGTTGGTCGCCTATTCTCATCCTCGACTATTTTTTAAAACTTTAGCAGACTAAACACGTCTGTTTTTATTTGTTTTCGACGTTGTTTTATTTAACAACGCCTAATATTTATCG
>NW_023010112.1:0-48367 GCF_902201215.1 Prunus dulcis
AATGGAGATTTGTGACTTCGAAGAGGATGAAGATCTGTGACTTCAAAGGGGAATAAGAGACTTGGCCACCAAAAGTCATGAGTTTAATCATGGCCTCCATGTTTGAAGAAACTCCTGCCTTCCTTAGAGCCATTTTAGATGTTGATGCTTAAGCTGCTGCCAGACCTCCCTTGTTCCTACTAACCCCCCTCTGTACCCAAAAAAACAGGGGGGAAGAATAGAGAGAAAGCGAGAGGGAAGCAGAGAAAGGTTTGGGAGGGGAATATAGAAAAGGAGGGATACCATTGTGTTAATATTGGAGATAAAAAGAGAGAGAACCAGAGAGTGAAATCAGGAGGGAAAAAGAAAAAAGAAAAAAGAAAAAAGGCTGGGAAGGAAGAAGAAAAGAGAATGAGAGAAAAGAAAGAAAGAAAGAAAGAAAGAAAAATGAGAAAAAAGAAAAAAGATAGTTTGTCTTTAAAAAAACATTTTTTTTATTTAAATTATTTAATAAATTATACATTTCTTGTTAGTTTATTTGCAGTATTTATTTAGTTTTAGGTCAAAATCCCAAATTAATTTTAAATATTTAAATAATTTTTTTAGTCTAACACAACACCAAACATATGTTTTCATTATTTTTATAATCCAGCTTCTTAGTCCGACGCCACACCAAAAGTAGGCCAGTACTTAATCCAGGTTAGGCCAATCCGAGCTAATCCAAGACAGTCCCAGGATTTAGTCCAGTTCATGACAGTCCGTCGTACCAAACAACCCCTATATCACACAACACCATAATATCAGTCCTAAGTAGTTAATTCTGAGTAGTTAATTCAACAAATGATTGGTAGTAGGGGTGAGTTGATTTCATCCTGTTACAGGTAGATTTGATAGCTGAGTGCATCGCAGGTGATTACTTCTACTTGCAAGCTTTTCCCCTTATCACAATTCTCTCAGCCAAGGCAAGTTCAAACTATCGCTCTTGGGTTTTTTCCTATGAATTTCAGGTTTCAACGCGAATACATGAATTAGAAATCCAATTTGATGTTAAAAAGGGTAATAAAGGTATTTCATTTGATTAATTAAATTAAAAATTTACAGATGTCCAATTTTGTATGTGTTTTTTTGAGTTTGTTTATAGAAATGAAATAGTTTTGAGATTCTTTTATAGTAGTAGTGGCCTAAATGGTTATGGTTATAAATTTCTATAATTTTTTAATTTTTTTTTTCTTTTAAGTTTTTTTTAATGGTTAATACTTTTCAAAATACTTTTTAAAATGTATTTTTTTATTTAATACATGTATGATGTGTCGTCATATCATTGGATATGTGAGGCTCACATGTGTGCCACATCATCAATTTAAGCAATTTTTGGATGGAACCTGATGGCATGTACTATTTGTGAGCACGTATGTTAACTTTGAGGACCACGAATGATGCAAAAAATAAATAAGGACGCAACCTGATAGTTGCGTAAACCTCAAGAACATTTTATGATAAAAAGCCTACAAAATAATGTACAACTCATTCAAGCTCGACTCGTGAACCTATAATGTAACTTGGTGATGATTGTTCAATCTTAGGGAAAAACATGTCTACATACTCCTAACTGAGAGGATAAGTTTATTAATGAATGTTGTAAACACGAATTTCCTGTGACAAATGAGACAAGAACACGTGTACAAAATAATATTATATTAATAAAATTTAGGGTTACAATCTCTGCATTAAGTCCTCTTATTCGATCTCCAAAGTGTTTAAAGAAAATTTGTGTTTGATACAAGGTTCGTAGAGACTTGATCTTGATCAAACGGGTAGCACAAGGCTTGTTTGGTGATTGAATTTTTCTAGGGTGGAGGAACCGGCACGTATTTGTTGTGCTTGGTGGCTCTTCCAAAGTGAGGTGAAGAATGCATAGAGTTTTCTGTTTCTTCTAAGTGCTTGGTCTGTCTAAGCTCATTTCCTTCGTCTTGAGGCTTCCTATTTATAGGCTCCTGTAGGATGCTTGACCTAAATAGCTTTCCTTCTTTAGGACCTTACTTTGTGGGATTTTGATTTCATTTAAAATCAGTTCCGATAATTTGACAATTTAACCCAATTATCTTCGATTGATTGACTTGATTAATATTTGATTTAAATCATGCTATTTCTTATTTCTTCGATTGTTCCCTTCTTTTTTGTTTTTGTTTTTTGTTTTGTTTTCTCCAATAATTTGGCAGAATCACTCTTCCCTCATGCTATTTCCAACGTTGGCTTTGACCAGCAAATTCCTCTTCTATATATATAGATATAAAAGTATACATATTAGCATATACAGTCCCGTTCTCTTGAACCCCAGGGGTCCAAAAGACTTGTGGTCACCTACCCTTAGATTTAATCCAAGGGTTAAGAAAAATTTACTTTAAAATATCTTTTTTCTTTTACCTTTTAAATTTCACTTAACAAAAAAAGAAAAAACTATAAACTAAAAACCCAAAATATGTTCTTCTTCCTCCCGCTGCCTCCACGTTCTGCTTCCTCCCATTGCTGCAGTAACAACAACTCCGACTCCAGCGTAGCCAGCGAAAATCCAGAGCGACTTATTCCCTCGCACTTCAACAAGGTCAGTTTCTTGTTCTTATTCAGTTTTTCACTCAATTTTCGGATTTGAAATCATGAACCCATATATGGGAATTTCAATTGAGTTTGTGCTATTTTTTATTTTGGAACTATGTAACTTTTCCTTGTACGCATATGAACAAATATCAGTCTCTAGTTGGGAAAAGAATAAACCCTTTGATTTCTAGAAATTGCGAATGAATTGAGTAACAAGCTAAGACTTGTATATTCTTTGTGAAGGTCATTTACAATTGAAATCATGAACCCATATTTGGGAATTTCAATTGGATTTGTGTTATTTTTTATTTCAGAACTACTGGAACAAATATGAATCTCAATATGGGGTTCTTGCAACTGGGGTTCTTCTATTCGAGTTTTTCCTTTGTCAAACATGAATCTTAATATGGGGTTCTTGCAACTATGCTGTTTGTTACTCGTTAATTAACATGTGAAAATCTTTTTTTTTTTTCTTTTTCCAGACCTTTATTTATTTATTTCTTCCATTATTCGAGATTTTTCTTTGTTTATTACATATGTTTGTATTAATTTTCTTATGATACATTTAAGTGCAGGAGTGATGGCAAATGCATTAGATGAATGGATGTCTTCTAAAGATGAATTTTATATCCCTCAAGTTAGAGATGAAAAAAAAAACCGAAAGTAGGGCTAGCATTCCAGTCATTGGATGAAACATACGAGTTCTACAATGATTACGCAAAGGATGCTGGGTTTAGTGTCAGGATTAGCAAGGAGAAGAAAAAGATAAAAACAGGTGAGGTTGTTTGGAAACGATACGTTTGTTTTAAGGAAGGTGAAACAGATGAGACATGGAGGAAAAAAAAAAGACAGTGAGTCTACACAAATAGAAAGAGAACGAGGTAATGTTTGTGAAAATTGCAAAGCAAAGTTAACAGTAGTTTATGATGGGTTCAATTTTGTAGTTCAGACTTTCATTGAGGAACATACTCATCCACTTGCAACACCATCTAGAGTACATTTGTTAAGATCTCATCGTGGTGTATCAGATACAAAGATTAAGTTGGTAAAAAAGTTTTCCAATGTGAACATTCCATTATATCAACAATTCGAACTCTTGGAGACACAAGCTGGTGGACATGAAAGTGTTGGGTTCATAGAAAGAGATTTAAGAAATTTTGAGCGAGATGAAAGGGAGAAAATAAAGGGTCGTGATGCAGAAATGTTATATGAGTACTTCAAATCGGAGGAAGATAAGGATTCCGATTTCTTTTTTAAGTTTGAGACAGATAATAATAATAGGATGACTAGATGTTTCTGGGTTGACTCTGTTGCAAGGAAAGCTTACACACATTTTGGTGATGTGGTTGTATTTGATACAACCTACAATACAAATCGTTATGCAATGATCTTTTCTCCTCTTGTAGGTGTTAACCACCATGGGCAAACTACCATTTTTGGTTGTGGATTTTTGAGTAATGAGACTTTTGACTCATTTGTTTGGCTATTAGAAACATGGTTAGAAGCAATGAAAATTGCCCCTACAGTTATAATCACTGATCAAGATCAAGCAATGACTAAGGCTATAGCTCAAGTTTTACCAAACACGTTCCACAGATATTGCGTGTGGTATATTTTGAACAAATTTCAAGAAAAGATGGGTTATTTTGCTCATCATAATTACTATGCACTTTTCAAGACAGCCATATGGGAATCTGAGACTGTAGAAGAATTTGAAAAGAGTTGGTATGAAGCTTTGGAGATAAGTCAGCCAAGTAGTAAGGAGTGGTTCGAAGAAATGTATAAATTACGTGGTACATGGATTCCTACCTATGTCAAGCAATACTTTTCTGCAGGGATGTCTAGCAGTCAAAGAGCAGAATCCATGCATGCATTCTTCAAGCGTTATTGTTCCAAAAGCAACTCTTTGATGGATTTTGTGACTCGTTTTAATAGGGCACTAGCTCATTTGAGACATGAAGAATTGGTTGCAGACCATGGGGATTAGAACGAGAAACCTAATATTAAATTAGGGATGCTGATGGAGAACCAAATGGTTGTTATGTACACTAAGAAATACTTTTACAAATTTCAAAAAGAGCTTCTGGAAAGTGGTGAATGTCACAGGTGAAGATGAAAATTGTTGGATTTACAAAATCTAAAAGTTCGATGCAAACTCTAGAGTACGAACCCTTGTGCATGATAAAACATCAAATCTACTGAAGTGCAGTTGTAGGTTATTTGATTTTGAAGGTATTTCGTGCAAGCATATGTTAGCATTTTTTCGAGTGAAACAAATTATGCAATTGCCAAAGGAGTATATTATCCGTAGATGGACAAAGTTTTCAAGAATTGGCAGTGAAAAGTTCAAAGTGCAAGATGGTGCAGATAACTTCCTAATATTGAGACACACAAGTTTGTTTCAATTTGCATCAAAGTTGATTGATGGCGCTGCAGTATCAGAAGAAGGGACGCAACTTGTAGAAAAGTCATTCGAAGGACTTATTGATCAAATTAAAAATATGAATTTGAGTTTGGTTGGTGAACCATCTGGTGTGAACAACTGCTACATAGACAATACTGAAAAACAAAATTTTGTAGATCCTCTCCATGTTAGAGAGAAAGGCTATAGTCCAAGAGATTAGGACTGTATATATATATATTGATCGAATTCCCTTTTAGCCACAAGGAATATGACACCCTAGCATATATATTAGCCGTATTCTGTAGCTATATTTTGGGTATGTAGATTCTCCAATCGGATTGGCAAGATCTTGTGTGGCCCCGTATAAGCAAGTAACTTAGTTTTGCCTTGAATATCCAAGAGAACCAATAAATATTCGATTTAAAATCTCCGATTGGAAGTTACACAATCTTTCCTAAACTGACATCTCCAAGGCATGCAAGGAATAGGGAATCCTAGCACCACCAGAATCCTTGATGGCTTTTGGCTTCTTTAAATTGCGCCGCACTCATGGATATTGAGATTAATCAAATCGAATTGCAAAGACTTCTCCTCTTGTCAACAAATTTACTTGGATTGTATAGGTGTGAATCCCGTAGCTTTAGGCATAACCTTGGTCCAAATAAACAAATCGGATACAACCTCTTTATTGAGATATTATTTCCCTTGATCACTGGAGACCAAAGAGGGCATGTAGAATAAAATATCTTATATGGTGCTTAGCTTTTGCTTTTTATTTGATTTGATACTCCAACGAGTGCATGGGCCACCTTTCTATCCTCGTAAAATTTCAAGTTTTTGAAAATCCCTTCTTCTTTTTTGGTTTTTTTTTTTTGGGGGTATGTTCTGGAGCTTAAACAAGAAAGCTTTGAAATTTTCTATATAGAGAGGATATGATGAGTTTACCCAATGTACTACACATCCATAATCCATTGTGAAGCCGTCGTCTCCCCTCTCTTGGTGAAGAAGCCAATTTGTTACTGTATCTCAGCTCTTGGTCCCCTCAATGACGAAAAGTGGAAGACAATAAATCTAACAGAGGTGCTGCAAGGCACAAGGTTGGGGACGCTCTTCTTGCTTCATGTCGTGTCTCTCCTTTGTGTGAATTTTCAATGATCGTCGAGCCGTATTATTATTAATTTTTTTCGAGCCTTGTCGATGTCCATCGCAAGCATTAACCGAGTCATTCACCTTGAGTCCAGCTTATTTTTTTATTTTTTTTATTTTTTTATTCTTGCAGGAATCACCCAATCAACACTATAATGCTTGAATAAGAGAGGTATTTTCCATGGAGAGCCTCTGAATTGGTGTCAAGCACGTTACAGACTGCTCTTTCGCGTCATTGGTCTTTATGCTCTTCCCCCGCGTATGCTCGGCGATGACATAGAGGAGTCATGGTGTCATAGACAATTTGGTGTATATAGTGAGACATTGCCAATGAGGACTTGCTATTGATGGACCATCTTGAGATTAGACTTTCTCATGCTTGTAGTATATGCAGGTTACAAAGTGCACATCATTGTGGAGATAGTTCATTCGCCCTTCATTCCCAAGGTGATTAGCATCTACTATTCTTGAAGATTATTCTTGCATGTGTCATTCGGTCCTTTTTTTTTTCTTTTTTTTTTTTCAGTCAGCCACACATACATCCTTGGCTTAGCCCACACACATGTTGAACTCCCTTTTTCTTTATACAATTATCATGCATGTGAGATAATATTGGCAAATAACCATCCAATTTCGACTTGTCATATTTATATGACATTTAAGCTTATGACAGCAACTTCCCTTTTTCTTAGGCAATCTCAAAGCAAATGAAGAACGTAGACGTCCTATATCGATTGGGTTTGATTCATTTATTTGATTTGGTGATAATTCGTCTAAGTGTTTAGGTTTTATGCAGCGGAAGACGAGTGAAGAACGTAGACATCCTATACCGCTTGGGTTTGATCCATCTCTCTGACTTGGTGATAACCTGTTCAAGCACTTAGGCTTTACGTAGGGGAAGATGAGCAAAGAACGTAAACGTCCTATACCGCTTGGGTTTGATCCATCACTTTGACTTGGTGATAACCTGCTCAATCACTTAGGCATTACGTAGGGGAAGACGAGCGAAGAACTTAGACGTCCTATATTGCTTGGGTTTGATCCATCTCTCCAACTTGGTGATAACCCGCTCAAGCGCTTAGGCTTTATGTAGTGGAGGATGAGTGAAGATTGCTTCTTGTGGCATTCCATCTTTATCCGAATCTCCAAGCTTGTACAAGTAAGCGTTTCCCCTTGGTTGTTCTAGTTTCTTTTCCATTCTCCAAATATGAAGTCATTAGCATGATACTGACTATTGTTTCATGTCATTCACCTTATAAAGATGGCCTTCAAATGTTTCAAGAAAGGCACCGTCAGTATTCTTGAGGATGAAAGTGATAACCGGGATGAAGGTACCACATTGCTTGTAGGTGTGCCTCTCCTAGCTTCGGAGGTATCCGAGGTGGACAATTCTCTCTATATCCCGTCTTGGTCTCAAGAGGTGTTTTGTCAACTAAGCAGCTTAAAAAAATCCAAATCTACAAGTAGGGACCTTCACTCCACTGTTTTACAGTTAAAGTCCTCTCATAATGCAGAGACCGATTCATTAAGGGCATTCGAACTTTTAGTGACCGAATCCATAATGGAGCAGTGAATTGGAGTTCTGTTCTCCCGACGACAGGTGAATCTACATTTACCGATTATTACTGAGAATGGCTTGAAGATGTGCTAAGTAGAAATACTCAGGTTCTTAAAAGCGCCGGTCTGTATAATGCAGTGTTTGCCTCAATATTTAGCTATGATCCACACGCTCCAGTCATCCGAGCCTTTTGCAAGTACTGGTGTCCTGCGACAAATACTATTCATACATCGCAATGGGAAATGTCTATTTCCCTTTGGGATCTTATTGAAATCGACGGTCTTCCTATTACATGTCAATTTTTTGACGAGGTTTCTAAGCACTGAGAGTCTCAACGGGAAAGACCAGAAAGGCATGCCTTATATACCACACATTTGTCGCTACTTGTTCTTAGCATACCACAAAATTTTATGGGATTCTAAAGGAAAATATGGAGTAAGAATGATTGCTTGGATAAAATACTGGTATCGAGGGCCATTCAAGTACAAAAAGCCTTCAAGGAAAACCATACGGAACAAGTCACAAAAGCCAAAGGAAGACTTTGATCCGTCTGGTATCATTGCGGAGGCACTGAAACTCACTGAGGTGGAGGAAGGGGTTTTTAAAGATTTGGCTATAACTAATGAAGATATGGAAAGATCATACTTGGCTGCTTTCCTTGCTTGTTGGTTATGCAAATTTGTATTTTCCAAGGACAACATCACTTTGATCAGACTGAGGGTTTTCAAAGTTGCCAGTCGAATGGTGCACGGTGTATCATTTGGCCTAGCAATTCCAGTATTGGCTAGCATTTACAAGGGGTTGAACGATATTTCTAGCATAGATGATGACAGGATCTGCCCCGAATTCCTCTGAACTCTAGACGAATCCTGTGAAATTTCCAACCTCACACCGATGCAGGGCTCACTTACTAATGATATAGCTTCTTTTCCAAATCAAGGAAAAGAGGGACGAGACTTTCTGCCGAAATTTCGACAGAGTCTCCCTTGAAAAACGGACATTTATCAAATTTGTTTCACCTGTAAAAATCACAGTTTAAGAAACCAACTGCCAGCACACACAATGTAATAACACACAGTTTGCATAATAGGCTTCTATCATTCACATAATTCAAGCAGATCCACCAGCAATGCTCTTAAGTCATATGATACATTAACAATGTAATTAATGGACCCAAACAATTTTACGAATACCCACTGTAATAAACATAAAATAACTTCCCAATTTTCACCGTATGATGTTTACCATCCATATGCAATCACAAGTAGCTTAAAGACTTGAGCCCAAATCATACATCAATCCAAAACGGGTATCATACCTGTCTTAACCACAAACAACTTTCAACAACACCCACTTAGTCAAACGATAATAAGAATAATCATTAAATCACGCCTCGGTTTCAATCAAGCTTCAGGACCACCAACAAAGTCAAAACCCAACTCATCAAAAGCAAAAGAAGTAAGACTAGATCCAAATGACCAAATTAAAGTTTCAGAAATAAACTTTAGTTCGTGGCTGCACCTGGCGAGACCATAGGCTACCTACGTACCCTTACTAAGGGATCAAGCCACACGTAGTTCTTCCATTGACAATCACGATTTCAGATGATATACGATTATTTAAAGTAAAACCAATGATTAATTTTAGATTCATCTACAACTTCAAATCCGACAAAGCACACATTGAACACATTATAAATTCCTTCCCTTATTTCAGTTCATCCCTACAATTATACCCTATCCAAGGCATATGTTGCCGAACAACATTTTTCAATCCATGACTTAAACATTCATACTTGTGCAGGGTACTCACGAAGAACAAATTCAAGAATCTCAACCCAAAAACAACTCTAGAGTGTTTTTTGGGAGAAAAGAGACTAGAGTTTTTTGCTTCACTTGATTTGGGTTGGTCTCCACTGATTGTTAAGAATAATTAAAACACATGAACAAAGTGAAATAAGTAGCACTTCTGGTCCTTCATGTATTTAAAATTAATTAAACTAATAGTACAATGTGATATAGTTAATTGTACTAAAATTTAGATGGGTTGAATTTTATTTTTAGAGTGCTGCAATTTCTATCCCTTTATTTTATTTTTTCACTCACCTTATCTTTAAAATTTAAAGATAAATTTATCCCTTTGTAAAATGACTTCTAAGGACCATTCTCAAAACTTGACATGTGTCCATTGCGGTAACCATAGTTAAATTTTTTCCTTTAAAATCATTTAAATAATTTTAAACCCAAAAATAAAGTAAAATAATATAAAGAAATAACATTTTTTTTTAAATAAAAAAAACTATCTCCCTCCCTCATCTCCTAGCCCGACTTACCCCAAGCCCCCAATCACCATCTCTGCCAATCCTTCCCCCGTCCAACCCTCACCTCCAAACCCAACCCCATCACTGCCTATCTCTCTCCCTATCTTCGATGCAGTGCTACTCCACCCCCTTGGGAACCTTCTCGAGAACTTGGTCGCGTTAGGAAATTGGGCAACCAATTTTTTGTTTTCGATGGGTTATAGCAAGGACATGAAATTGATTTCCTCCATATTACCACATGGTTGGATCATTTAAATAAAAAAAATAAAAAAGGGAGGTTGCTGCATGTGTTTCACAATCTGGATTCTAGACATTTTTTGCCTTCCTTTAATTATCTGAAGTTGAGTCAATCTTTAGGATGAAGTTTTAGGTATTTTTTATTTACTTTATTTTAATTTAATTTTGTGTCAAATACGTATAAAGAGAGGGAACTGTGGAGGATGAACGAGGTGGAGGAGGGAATGGTGGATGGGGTAGTGGTTGTTGAGAGGGGTAGGGGTGAGTCAGGAAAGGAAGAGAGGAGAGTTATATTTTAAATGTTATTAAATGGTATTTTAGGAATAATGGTGGGTGGAAAGATATGATTGTGTTTTTTCAAATTTACATGGTGGGTGGGAAACAAGGTAGGTGGAAAAATAGGACAAAGAGTGGAAATAGCAGCACTCTATTTTTATTATTGTCGCCAGTCAATTGCCAAACCATTCAAGATAGATGTAGAGAAAGAGATATACAGCTCAGATTATCATAGTGTGTCCTTCATTGACTTAATTTTCGCAATAACTGAACCCCAACCCATTTCTCTTTGGTTTCTTTTAAACTGTTTTTGGCTTTCCAACTCCCTGAGTCTAAGGGAATTCTTTGTTAGAAATATGCCCTAAAGCCAAACATGTGATGTGGCTTTTTGAATATTTCACCGTCACTAATGGGCAAGATTGTTGTTTTCAACAATGATATTTGGTCTATTATCATAACAGTAAAACAATAAGTCCTTGGAATATGAAATAGTATGAGAGCTATACAATGAGATTGGATATAAGGAGACATCTCATACTTCCACATCATTTCCTAAATGTTCGCGGTCGTAGGATTATCAATTGGGCTTTGATCATCCTCAAAGATTGGAACACGCTATATCCGCTCTATTGGGAGAATGACTAGTCTCAAGTCATTGCATGTAGAGATACTAAGATAAGTGTGTATGTGCTTATAGGAACAAGTACACTGAACGCAATCAAACAACCATGAGTTCTAGCATGGAAGTCTTACTCACATATCAAACTAGAACTCATAAGTTGCAATAGTGCAAACTAGTCCTCATACCTGAGACATCATAGTTATCTTGTGGACGAGTCGTTTGTCTTTGATATCACCATATAGTCATTGAAAGAAAAATGACTCCAAGGTGATTATTAGGATTCTCCACAAGTTCATGGAGGCAAGTTAATGTACAATAAGGGATCTCTGCTCTGAGTTAGGAGAGAGAATGCTCCAAAGATATGATTGGGAAATCTTTGCAAAGTATCGAATATGCTTAGAAAAGAAGTTTCTAAACATAACCAATGTAATCATATAAGTGAAAAATTCATATTATGGTTTTGACAAAAGTATCCATACCCTAATAATATGAATTAGGAGCACTGTAATAGAGAAGGACTTCATTGCACAGTAATTCCAACTTGAATAGGTTCTTCACCTTTTCTATATAGTTTGGGTAGTCATGACATGCTTCTAGGCGTCAACCATAACTTGTGGAAGTCCTATAAGGTTCAATTATAATTGGCATTCATTAATCGGAAGAATTAAATGGT
This sequence comes from Prunus dulcis, assembly GCF_902201215.1. NCBI lineage: Eukaryota > Viridiplantae > Streptophyta > Magnoliopsida > Rosales > Rosaceae > Prunus > Prunus dulcis. The sequence goes on from NW_023010112.1 coordinate 11,811, forward strand.
GGGATTTAATTCACAATCAACTCAGAGAAGTTGAGGCAACCCACTGCCTCGCTAAAAGGAACCTACGGATTTGCACACTGAAAAATGTAGTTAGAGGAATTAGTGAAGAAGAAAAAGAAACTTGAGAAACAAATGAAGAAGATAAGACGTTGAAAGTCAATGGTCAAAGTCAAAGTCAACACATTTGACCAAAATGGTTGACCAAGTCAAACTATTCAAACTAAGGATATAACTTAATGGTTAAGTCACAAATCATAATTAAAATGTTAATTTTGAAGTTAGTTTGATGGTTGGACTCAATTTGTGCCTTAAAGGCATTTTGGGCCAAATGACAAAATAGCCCAAAGACCCATTGGGCCTAGGAACATGTGTTGTACGACAACACAAGTTAAAATGTCCCCAAAAGGACCCCAAGAGACACCATGGCCGAAATTCCCATGTGTTGGCTTTATAAGCCCACATTTTGGACCATTTCTCTTAAGGGTTTAAGCCTTCTATGAAATTGGGTTGTGGTGTTGAGAAGAAGAAGAAATCATCTCTTCCACCTTTGCTAAAATCGGTCAACAAGAGGAAGTCTAGCACCTAAGTCCTCTTGATTGTTTCCTTTTTCATCCTCTAAACATTTGGTGTGGTGAACTAGAGGGTAGCTACTTTTGTACCTTATGAAGAATTTCTAGAAGATATGGAAGAAGGCCTTTCCAAAGGTAAAAAATTGGAGATCATCTAAGAAAGCTTCAACGGTAAGAAAGCTTCATCAATTCCTCTCTTTCTGTTTTGTGCATATAAGAGATTAGGCCTCTAAGATGCTTGGCTAAAATTAGATAGACATTAGCTCAATAAGTTTTAAAAATTTGCTTCCGCTTCTAGAATGGTCAATTACGATTCCACAAACCTATACTAATAGAACGAGCACAACAAGGGAAGCAATTTTGCTTCTCATACAACAGCCAAAAAGTGGCCAGAATGGCCTAAAAGCTCACCCAAACCGGTCGGCTAAAAATGGGTGTCCAAATCAATGTCTCAAACAATAAAATCAATCCAAATACCTATACCAATAGCTAGAGCACGAAAAGAGGATGATGTTTTATACCTCATATGATGATATTGGCCTCCGGAAACTCCATTAACAGTGACAAAAAGCTTCGAAACCCTCAAAGATTTCCGTCACTCGCAGCGGTGCAGGGAGGCTAAGCTCACCGAGGCTGGGTCCATACGTGGTTCGTTAGCCTCCTTTGGTCATTTTCCGACTAGACTCGTCAAAGATGGCAATGGGACGAGACCGATCTCCCCCAGGTGCTACGTGCGCCATTTCGTAGAGAGAGTCAGAGGATTCGGGGAGAGCAAAAAAAGAAAATGATAAAGGAAGTCTTGGTTACTGTAGCAGTATTTTCGCGCACAGTAACAAATTTAAAAATTCCTAATACATCCTTTTCGTTTCTAGACCAAAACTCATTGGTTAAAACTCGGAATTGAGTCTGCTGCCTATCTACGAACTCGTATCGTTGAACTCTACACAATGGTGTGACTCGGTCTCCCAAAACTAGTCTCGAGTAAAAAGTGACCAAAATGCCCCTATGTCCAAGGGCAAAATTGTAATTTCATAACTAAATTTCTAAAATAAAGTCATTTTTGGGAGGGATGTTACATTAATGGCATAATGGCAATTGTAATAAATGGTAAAGCCCTAAAATTAAGAGGCTTAATAACTGTTTGAGCCCCTGGAATGGACGCTTGGTCTCACTTTACCCCTTGAAACTGAAATTTTCTCACTTAACCCCCAGAATCTCTAAAAATTATTAAAATTTTCTCATTTTACCACTTCCGTACATTTACGCTCACAAAACCATTAAGTGTGCTGATATAGTCTATGTATTTTTGTAATTTTAGTCTCTCTCTCTCTCACTCTCTCACTCTCTCTCTCTCTCTCTCCCCCCCACCCGACCCAACCTCTACTTCTTTCTCTCACATCCCCCAAGCCACTGCAAGTCCCAATGCCACATCTCAGCCGTTTGCTTTCTCAAGAAAAAACCCACAACTAGAATCTTGGACATATCCTACAACCATGGTTTCAATTTTGAAGCAAATTGTGTCCATGCTCCCCAACTAAACCAAAAGGTATTATGTGTGCTTATCTAGGTTGTCGTTGATCATCATCATCACTTGCTGCAAGTGCAAACTTTAATTAGGCATTTCAATTATTGCATTGGAGCTTCAACAAAAGTGAAAACCCAATTTTCTCTCATTATCCTTTTTCTGTATCTCATCTCTCTCTCTCTCTCTCTTTGATCCATGCTATTAGACCGAAACCCAAACATATTGTTTTGTTGAAATCTCATATTAGTAAAAGAAAAAAAATCTACTTTGTTGAAGAGGGTGAGGCCTGCGATTAGCGGTGAGTAGAAGAAGGAAGTGAGGTTATGGGAAAAATCCAATTGTGAGAGGAGTGGGGGAGGCGAGGGGTTTATTAACCCTAAAAAACTTTTCAAATATTTAAAATATGTTTTCTTATTTATTAAATTTTGATTTAAAAGTTTTTAATAGCTAAAATTACTAAAATGGTCATGCCACGTCAGCACACTTAACAGTTTTGTGACGGAAATGGATGGAAGTGGTAAAGTGAGAAAACTAAAAAAAATTTCAGAGATTTTAGGGGTTAAATGAGAAAATTTCAGTTTCAAGGGGTAAAGTGAGAACGAGCGTCCGTTCTAGAGGTCAAACAGTAATTCAGCGAATTATAAATAAAATTATCAATATAAGACTACCATTTCATTAAAATGTGATCTAAAGGGTACAATTTAAACACATGTATTATGGAGGAAAAAATAAAGAAATCTAAAAATAAAGGCACCTAACAACTTTTATGTATGCACGCGGTGTTTTTGGAGATGCTCTTTGGCACGCAAGGAGAGCCGTTAAACAAAAAACCTTTTCGTGCCTAGGATTTTTGCTCTGTCCTTGCAAGTGCACAAGATTGATGTAGTATAGCGTTTGACAAGTCCAAGTATCGTTCCCATGAGGATTCCAAATTAATCTAATATTCAAATTGTAAGAACCCAAAACAAAATATCAAAAAGAAAGAAAATATCTTAAAAAGGTAAGGAAAATATCTTTTAGCGAAATGACCAAATTGCCCTCGCATATTTTAATAGGGGAAAATTTGACTTTTTAATCGGGAAAGAATTTGGGAATTTCGCCTACGCCATTGCGTAGAGCGCGGCGAAAGGAGTTCGTAGACACGGAGTAGACCCGAATCGGAGCCGTAACGAAGAAGTTATGGTCTAAAAATCGCGAGGGGCAAAATGGTAATTTGGTCAAAAAGTCAGATTTATATACTCCTCTCTCTCTCCCCCGTCAGCTCTCTCTCTCCTCGCGATTTTGCCCAGCAGCCGACCTTCGCTCACTTTCGACGTCGCCACGGCCACCACACTTGGAACCGATCTCCGCCGTGGGTACCGTTGGAACCGTGACTCAACCGCCGTTCTTTTCCGACCAACACCGGCCTCGGAGGTGCCGGAATCTGGCCGGAAAACTATGATTTCCGACGATGGTTCGTCCGAATGCCACCCGAACTTCCAGCTCAGATTTCTCCTCCGTTTCTCCACCAAATCGATCGAGTAAGGTATGGTTTTTGACCTATTTTTCGTGCTCTAGCTGATGGGTATATGGGCTTCGATCGATTTTAGCGTTAAGGGGTTCGATTTACGACTTGAAGTTTGGCCGAAACTTCGGCCGCTCGAAACTACCATTTCCGGTCACTTTTTGGGGGTGGTCCAAGAACAAAAGTGACTCCAAATGGGGTGTTTTACCTAGGGTAGGAGTTTGGAGTCTGGGTTCCGAGATTTTTCGGCCACCCGGTATCGCTTTGGACACCCAAAGCTGCCCGCGCGTGCTGGAGCGCGTGGGCGAGGGTACTGATATAATTCTGTGCAGATTTGTGACCCTCGTGTCGTCACGAGCGTGTGGGATTTCGCGGATCTCGATTCGGAGTCCGTTTGAGCCCCGAACGGATTTTCCATATCGCGCGATCCGTGAGTGCTGTGTCGTTAAATAGTCGGATCGAGCTGAATTTTGGATATGTCGGTCTACGTGATTTCAGGATCACGTAGGATTCGACGGATTGCGAATCGGAGTCCCGGATACTCCGAAATCGCGAACCCTGGGGCTAGGGTTTGAGTTTTAAGCGATAACGCGATTTTGGCCAATCCGACCGTCCGATTCGGACCAAATTCGCAGAACATGGTTCCCGTTGTGTGAGAAACCTTCAGGGAAATCCAGATTGGCCATCGGAGATTGTGGACCCAACGGGTCCCGGGTCGGCCGATCTGACAGTTATCGCTTAGCTGAGTATCGGACCTCCCAAAATTGGTCCAACTGTCCGAAAAGGGCAATGTGGGCATAGGAGTATTTTTGTAAATTGAAAAGCACGTATTTTTAGGAGCCGGGGGCAGGGTGTTTAGTTGAAATTCGTTTTATTTCAGCAGCTTATTAATTTAATCTTTCGGGGTAATCAGGCACCAGGAGCCCGACAGGATTTTAAAAGGAGACCTCTGAGGGATCGAAGTAGCTCGGACCATCTGTGAGTGGACCTTCTTTCCTAAATCAGATTTCTTACATGTTTTGATGTGTTTATATATAAATAAGTTCTATAAATGAGTTTATATTGATTTTATATAAATAAGTTTTCAGAATGAATTTATTTGAATAAGTTTCTTTATTTAGTCTTTGAGTAAGTTTTATTACGATTTCGAACATGATCAGTGCAGTAACAGTTCTATAAGTCGGTGCTGCTTATTTACCAGTTACAGAAACAGAGTTTGAGTTTTGAATCAGTTAAGACCGCAGCACGACTTGAGTTTTACAGTTATTATTCAGATATTTCTTTTTAAAAGGACATTATTTTAAAACCACCTCGTACCCGTTTTTCTTTATGGTGATTACCCAGAGTCGGACCGATGTCTACGGACATCCAGTCTGATTATAGTTCAGTCAGTGCACTTGACTTGCCTCACGAGTTTCGGGGACGCTCGGACCGTGAGTGCCAGGATTTGCGGCTCGGCAGACTTGGTGTCCCGAGACCTGCCAGGATTGCGGCTCGGCTGACTTTATGTCCCCGAGACCTGCCAGGATTGCGGATCAGGCTGACTACGGTCCCCTGCATCCTGCCAGAGCGACTCGAGTTGACTTGGTGTCATCGAGGAATCTGCCGGCGGGACAGGCTGATCATAGTCCCCTGATTTCGCCAGTTTGCGGCTCGGGTAAGTCTGTGTGACGCCCGAGACCTGCCAGGGAATTGACGGAAATGACAGGGGTACATACTGGTGGTATTTTCAAAGGATTCTGAGTTTCTTTATTAAATGTTGATTTTCAGCTATTATAAATCAGTTTTTCTGATTTTTCGGACATAGATCCCTTTATATTTATTCAGTTATGAAAGGTCTGAGTACAGAGTTTTTATACGCGTTTGATTTCAGTACTTTTATGAAAGCTTTGAATTCAGTGGTTTTTGTATGAAACTTTCGAGCTTGAATATGACTGATATAGAATGCCTTGAATTGACTATGCGTGATGTAGAAAGTAAGTATTCAGTTTTATTTAGTTAAATTTGTTTTTACAATGGGGGATATTATGTTTATGAGAATTGCTTTGAAGAACATTATTTTTGGTCCACTCACATTTTTTTTCAAACTGTTTTTCGCCCCCAGGCCATAGAGGTACGCGGGATCCACCACCGGGCCAGTCATAGCTTCCGCACCACCAAGTAAGGTAGCGTTGTAGAAAATCCTTTAAACCCTGAGAACTTGAGAATATGCTCTGATATCCAGTTGAAAATTTGGTGTTTAGAATCGAATTGATTACTAGAAACATTCTGGCTGTTGGGTGAAATATTTGAGACTGTTTGACAGGTGAAAAATTTTGGGATTGATCAAAATACAGAGGAGACTCTGCCGAATTTTCGGCAGAAGTCTAAGGAAATTTAGAGAGAAATTGAAATAAGAAGGGTAAAAAGGTCATTTGTGCCCGACATTCGCCAGGTGTCGGACACGCACAGGACTTGACTCGAATTCCAACGTGAAAATTGGGTCGGGTCCTGTCACAAATACCTAAATTAAATCTAACTGATACGCAAGTAAATTTGTAGAGATTGTTGTTGTGAAAGTTTATGAAACAAACAATGAAATTAATAAAAGCAATCGAGAATAAAAAGGTTAAATTTTAAGGTTGAAAAACAATGATGAAGGTCTAGGGTTTCAGAATCAACCACAAGCAATCCAAGTTAGATTTCAATGCATTCTATAGATTCTGTCGATTCTTTAGATGATAATTCCCGTATCTAAGTCCTTTTCAGGCACTCAGACCATAGTTTTCCTTTAGTATGTCAGATTCTTTTCTAGTTCAGACAAAGATCATATACCCAATCCTGCAATCTATCCTGGTTAAGGCATAAATTTAACAAGTTGGATTCATTACGTTCTAGAAAACGAGAGAACCAAGCAAACCATTATTCTTCGTCAAGCAATAATGTAATTCACTACACTTAATCACAAGAAGCTAATTGAATTGTATTGCGAGTTCTGCCTCAAATTCATCTTCCAATTTACTAGATGCAAAGCCCTAAGGTGATCAATCAAAGAACTTAAACAAATAGCAACAATTAAAATAGTGATTAAACATTCATCTAAAAGAAACTTAGAATCCATTAAATAGCATTAAAAATCATAACTATCCATGCTTGGGCGTCATCCTTGCCCTAGAGAATAATTTAGTTACTCATGTTCAAAGAACACGTAATTGAAAAACTAGAAAACATAAAATTAAACTTATGGATTGTGACGATGCTCGAGAACTTGACGATGGCAGCGACGCTTTGACTCTCCTTCAAATTCCAGCATAAGAAAACCCTATTTTCTGGTCTTCTTTAAGTACGGAACAAATCCTCTTTTGACTTGGTAACTATGCTTTCCTAGTTTGGCTTCAATTATCTTTGATGCAAAATCCTACTAAATATAGGATCAGACATTAGAAAATAACCTTGCATCCTTGTAGACACTTGCCAAATGTAATTGATACAAATTAAACTCCAAGGATTGAACTTCAAAAGGATTATTTTGCAAAATCCGCAGAACACATTCTGCCCGAACTATCTGTACCAAAACGGCCACAACTCTCTCCACACACGTCCGAATCACGAACCGTAAAATTCTACAGAAAGCTAACATCCGTATCTTTCCAACGATATAAGGCTCAACATCTGGTTCGCTCTGAGGAAGTACAGTATATTCTGTCAAGTTGACTATTCTGCACAGCACATTCTGCTCTCAGGATTGCATATCATATTTCAATCCCAAATTGCTCCTTTTGCTTGCTTTTCCATCTTTACTCTTCAAACCTAGTAAAACACAAAACTAAGTAAAAATGGACTAAACTCACTCAAGAACATAGCAGTGTAGTGTGTGACATAGCCAATATCAATACAACTCACTCAACCCGGATAGGTATATATGCAAATCAAAGTTTCAACTCCAAATCTCACCAAGAATGTCACTCACAAAGAAAACGCTCAAAGTTTGGGTTAAGTGTTTCACTCAAGAAAAATGAATGGATGAAATCAAAATCAAATCCTATAAGCTTGCTCTTCATATCACATCTCCACAAATTAAATTCACACAATTTCTAGGATCAAAAGGTCTTAAAATACGGTTGTAATGGGGTTATGGGTTAAGGTTTAAAAGCAAGAAAGGGTATGGAAAACAAAAATATTCTATGAGAATTAGTAGAGTACGTGATGTCCATGAAGGATTGCAAATTCTTGTATCTTTTGTGGTATCACCAATTATGCACTTCATTGGAAGCCAAATTTCATTGTTGGGCTTCAACTTCATTTTGATTAACATATTTCTCAAACTTCTTCAATCTTGACAACATTGAGATAGCAAGGCAAAATTTTTTCTTCTTCTTTCTTTCTTTTCATTCTTTTTTCTCTCTTTTTTTTTTTTTTTTTTAACAATCATCAACCTCAAACTCATCTTTGTTTCTTTTTTTTCTTTTTTTTCGTTTTACAACAACTTTGATACTCACAAGGTAAGGTGCAATTCCCCCAAACTTAAAGCTCCACCAATTTTCATAGAACAAGGTAGGATAAAGTGTTTAAGTTTATGGTTAAGGATAGTGTGGTTCATGAAAGAAAAGGCTTATTTAGGCTCAAGGGGGCTATCTAAGGGATAATGTAGTAGGGATAAAAGCTTGTTTGGCCATGGTGGTGATCCTAGTTGCCTTAATCACTTCCTATATAGAATCATGTGAATCAATACAAAGCCTTGAAAGATATTAAAGCAAGTTCTAGTAGATGATAATGCACTCATGAAAAGAATATATAACTCTCAAGAAAAGAATATGCATGAGGCTCAACAACTCACAAGGGTTATACAAGTCTACACTAAAATCCACATATAATTCTCTAAACCAAAAGCAAATTGCATTAAATTGGCTGTGCATTGAAAATATGAGAATAATTATGTAAGAAAAAGTTAACTAAATAATCACACTTAAAATCCACATAATGATTACCAATCCTCAAAAGCTATATAACAAGTAGAATTCAAGTGTTATCATTGACTTGTGGAAAGCTTAACTAAAATGACTCAATAAAAGGAAAAGGAAAATCTTTTTGATTTTTGTTTGTTTGTAATTTTGTAATTTTTATGGGTTTTGTGACTTTAAAAACAACAACTTAACTACTGAACTACATAAAAACACAAAAGAAATAAAATAAGACTCAAACAAACCAAGAAAACAAAGAGTTTCAAAATGCAATTTTTGGCAGTTTCGACCTCTGTTCAGATTTTAGCTCATAACTTTCAAACCGCTGGTCCGATTTCAACGTTCTTTATATGGTTAGATTCAGCACGAAAAAACAAAAAACACAATGTAGACCAAATTGTCAGAACAGTTACCAATTAAAACAGTTTTAAGCAACGATAAACCTTACGTTTTCACACATTAGAAATTTACAAAACACAAGAGCAAGCAATAAAGCAAATCATTCACCCCAAACTTAAATGAAACATTATCCTTAATGTACAAAGAATTAAAAAGCATGTAATGAATCAAGCAAAGGGAGAAAAGAATTAAAACAAGATAATAAAGAGTAAAGAGTAAGGTTTAGAGCTCCCTGGCATATAATCTTGAGTAGGAAGTGCTGCAAATGCCAAGATCCCATCTTCATCATCATGCACCCAAAACATGGGTTGCCTCCCAAGAAGCACTAAATTTAAAGTCTTCAGCCAAACTCAGCGATCTTCACATAGACGGGGGAGTATCGAGGTACAACACCTCGAGAGTCTTAGTTTGTTCTTGCAAAGTATCAATTTGCTCCAAGTAAGGTTTTAGGCGATGCCCATACCTTGAAGACAGAACCTGTTTTCATTAGGGGTGAGCATTATTACCGAAAATCCCACCGAACTGGCCGAACCGGACCACCAAAGGTGGTTTGGTTTGCTTTTTACACTGAAAAATTGAAGAATCGGTAAAAAAACCGGCCGAACCGGTCATGAACCGGGTTGGACCTGTTTTAATTAGCTACAAACCGGCGAAAACTAGACCGGACCGAGTAATTTAATTATATTATTAAAAAAATACGTAATACACGTGTCAAGTGAAAACCATTTCCTACTCTATGTTACAACGGATCAAGCGAAACCCTAAAACATTGCTTTGATTTTTTTTTTTCTCCATTTCGCCTCTTCTCCTCTCAGACTCTCTCTCTCTCTCTCTCTCTCTCTGACGATTTTTCTCACCCAATCACTCAGTCTCTCAGTCACTCTCTCTCTCTCACCCGTTCTGACTCTCGTCTCCCTCAGCCAATTTCGCTTGCTCTCTCTCTCTCTCTCTCTCTCTCTCTCTCTCTCTCTCTCTCTCTCAGTTTGAGGTATTAATATGTGTAAACCCTAATTAAAAATATTAGGGATTTGAAAATTTTTGTTAATTCTATTTATCTAATCTGACTCTGTTGTGATTTTTGGTGAACACAATTGATTTTGGGATCATAGGAAACGATTGGCTTGCTCTAGGTAATTTCTCTGATCTGACTCTGTTGTTGTTTGATTTATTTATGATGTTGTTGTAATTTGTAATAATATCTAGGATCATAGAATTGATTTTGGGATAGAAGTGAGTTTTTGTTTTTGTTTGATTTTTTTGTGTTTTTTAGTTGTTGTTTTATTTGTTATTTATGATTTCATTTCGGATTTTGAAAAATTGCATCATGTGATTTGGTAGATATTGAGTAATAATTTAAGTTCTATGATTATTGTATTGTCACACTAAATTTGGCAGCAATTCACATGGGCTAAAGGCATAAATAAGAGGTTAGAAAAGTGGAATTATTAAATAATGTGATATTTGTATTTTGGTTGCTGCTTTGGCAGATATGCAATATTTGTATTTTGGCTGCTGCTTTGGCAGATATGCAATATTGATTACATGCTTATTGTTTTTGGTTATTGAAGCACCAAATATTTGTATTTTTATAGGGTATTATTAATTTAATGGAAGCAGAATCTGAAACCCCTGTTTCAACTAACCCACCACCACCATTAGCCACTTCACAATCAGCCCATCCACAATCAGACCCTCCACAATCAGCCCCTCCAAAATCAACCCCTAGTACTTTAGGAAAAAGAAAGCCTTGTAAGAATGCTTCGGGGGTTTCGGATCACTTCACAAAGATAAAGTGTGAGGATGAAACTAGTGAGTCTAGATGCATATGCAAGTACTGTAAAAAGGACTATGCATGTGATGGTAAAAGGAATGGTACATCCACTTTGTGGCACCATTTGAGAAGTCAATGTAAGAATTCTCCATTGAGACATGAGAAAAGACAAAAAGTCCTTTCATTTGAGGACCAAGCGAAAGGGGGTAACCTAGTAGCACATGCATTTAGTAAAGAGAGATGTAGAATTGCATGTGTGAAGATGATTATTCGGGATGAGCTTCCGTTTAGTCATGTGGAGGGTATTGGGTTTTGTGAATTTTTGAAGGAGGCACAACCTAGATTTGATTTTCCATCTCGTACAACAATTGCTAGAGATGTGTGGGATCTCTATCAAGAGGAGAAAGCTAAAATCAATAGTGTCTTAACACATAATGCACAGAGAGTCTCTCTTACCACCGACACTTAGACGTCCATTCAAAATATCAATTACATGGTTCTCACGGCCCACTTCATTGATGATGATTAGGTCTTGCATAAGAGAATCCTTAGTTTTTGTGTCATTCCTAATCATAAGGGGGATACAATTGGTAGGCTTGTGGAGGCATGTTTGAATGGATGGGGGATAGACAAAGTTTTCACATATCGGTTGATAATGCTTCCTCCAATGATGGATGTATTAGCTACATGAAGAAGAGGTTAGAAAAGTGGAATTCACTCATAGGTGATGGTAATTTGTTGCATGTGAGGTGTTGTGCACATATTACAAACTTGATTGTAACCAATGGAAAGAAAGAAATTCATCAATCTATTGAGAGTATTCGCAATTGTGCTAAGTACATTAGGGGGTCATCCCAACGGTTAGAGAAGTTTAGGGCTTGTTTGGAGATGGAGAAGGTTGATACTAGAACCATGGTTCCTTTAGATGTGTGCGCAAGATGGAATTCAACTTACATGATGTTGGAGAGTGCTTTGAAGCTCCAAAAAGGTTTTGAGAGGATGGAGGAGGATGACCCAAACTTTTTGGGGTACTTTGAGGAGTATGAAGCTCATGGTAAGGAAAAGAAGAAAAGAGTTGGGCCTCCAACTTCATTGGATTGGGATAATACAAAGGTATTTGTCAAATTTTTGAAGAAGTTTTATGATGCTACTTTGAGGTTTAGTGCATCAAAAACCGTGTCTTCTAATGCCCCACTCCATGAGATATGTTCTTTTTTGGAGGAGATAGACACAATGATGAATGTTGATGATGTTGTTATGTGCAAAATAGCAACAATGATGAAGAGAAAGTTTGATAAATATTGGGGAAATGTGAATAACATCAACAAGTTATTCTTTGTGGCGGTTATTCTAGATCCTCGATACAAGATGGAATATGTGGAATTTTGCTTGGGTGACTTGGTGTCCGATGAAAATGGGGTTAATGACATGTCATTGGAGATCAAGACACTTTTACACAATTTGTATGATTACTATAGAAAGCAAAATCCAACTGCTGCCCAAGTATTTCATGGTAATGTAGAGAGTGAAGGATCATTGCATGTGAACAATGATGTTACGTACTAAATCATCAAGGTTACAAAAGTTCTTGAAGTCAAGGAGAGATAAGGATGCTGTTGAGATAAGAAATGAGATTGATAAATACCTATTGGAACCTCCCGTGAATCTTACCAATGATGAGTTAAATTGCTTGATTGGTGGAAGGAGAATGCTACAAAATTCCAATACTTTCCAATGTTGCAAAAGATGTATTTGTTGTCCAAGTATCAACTGTGGCTTCGGAATGTTCTTTTAGCACAGGAAAGAGAGTTGTAGATCCCTTTAGGAGTTCATTAACTCCAAAAACCGTGGAGGCATTGATTTGCTGTAGTGATTGGTTAAGGGCGGAGGAGTTTAGCTACTACAAAGAACCCGCATTGGATGAGTTAGATTTCTACCAAGCTTTGGAAAAAGTGGAAAAAGGTTTTCTTTCTTTTCTACATTAATCATAATTTGTAGTTTCTTTGTGTTATTAATTCATATGTTTACTAACTGTTTTTTCTTTCTTTGTGCAGAGGTGCAAATCTGATTTGAATATGAAACAACTCATGGAATTGTATGTGTATATGTAATGGAAATTTATTTGTTTTTATTTGGATTTTCATTGGAACTTTGCAAATATGCAAATTGTGATTGAGATTACTCTCACAATTTGCTATGGACTGTAATTATTAATTTTTGTATTTGGAGATATGTGGTGGATGATGATTTGCTATGGTTTTAAGGGTTTTTTAAAGTATTTGAATGATGAAAACTTTAGATATGCAGAGTTGCAGAAACTGGAAAAACTGTACAGGAATTGTCAAAACTTGAATTGTTGAAATCTGACCAAAAAAACAGAATGGCCATGGAAAACTTTACACAAAAAAAAAAAAAAAAACCTTCAATTGTTGCTTTTGTTGTGCCTCAGCAAATACCCAAACCGAACCAACCCGGCCCGCCTAACTCGGGTTTCGACTTAACTTGAAAATTGGCCTAAAAAAGAGGTCCACGGTTTAGCATTTGGGCCTGCTGACAAGGCCCGGTTCGGCGTGCAGTTTGGGCCCATAACCAGCCCGACCTGACCCGACCCGTGATCAGAACTAGTTTTCATGTCTTGAATCTCAACAGCCCCATGTGGAAATACGTGAACAACTAGAAATGGTCCAGACCATCTTGAACGAAGTTTGCCCGGAAATAATCAAAGTCTTGGGTTGAACAACAACACTTTTTGATTGGGCTCAAAATGCTTGGGTACTGGTGCTTTGTCATGGGCAATTTTTGTCTTGTCTTTATAAATCTTCGCATTCTCATAAGCTTAATTTCGCAATTCATCCAATTCATTAAGTTGGAGTTCCCTTGCAATCCCAGCTTCATTTATGTCAAAATTCAATGTTTTTAAAGCCCAAAATGTCCGATGTTCTAACTCCACCAGAAGATGGCATGCTTTACCAAAGACAAGCCTATAAGGAGACATGCCTAAAGGAGTCTTGAAAGCTGTCCTATATGCCCAACATGCATCGCTCACCTTCAAGCCCAATCTTTACGGTTTTGATTCATGGTTTTCTCAAGGATGTGTTTAATCTCCCTATTGGAAACTTCAACTTGGCCAATTGTTTGCGGGTGGTCAGGAGTGGCAACTTTATGTGTGACATTATACTTCCGCATTAGAGTGTCGAAAGGCTTATTGATGAAGTGGGAGCCTCCATCACTAATGATAGCACGCGGGGTTCCAAAACGGGTAAAGATGTGTTCTTTCAAGAAGTTTAACACCACCTTGTGATCATTGGTCCGTGTTGGCAGCGCCTCTACCCATTTAGAAATGTAATCCACTGCAACAATAATGTAGAGATAACCATGAGATAAAGGAAAAGGGCCCATAAAATAGATGCCCCAAACATCAAACAACTCGACTTCCAAAATATTGGTTAAGAGCATCTGTGATCTTGAGGATAAGTTTCCCGTTCTTTGGCACCTATCGCATGTTATAACAAAATGAAGTGCATCTTTAAATAAAGTAGGCCAATAAAATCCACTATGCAGTATTTTTAAAGCTGTCTTCTTGGCACCAAAATGCCCACCGCAAGCATATGAATGGCAAAACGTCAAGATACTCTGAACTTCACTTTAGGGAACACATCTTTGAATGATTTGATCAGGGCAATGCTTGAAGAGATATGGATCATCCCAAAAGTAGTGTCGCATTTGGGAGAGGAAGTGCTTCCTTTGTTGCTTGTCCCAATTTTTTGGAATATACTTTTGGCAGGTAATTTACTATGTCTGCATACCAAGGAAGTTGTTCGACAGAGAAAAGTTGCTCATCTGGAAATGATTCGTTGATAGGGAGATCTCCGCCTTCTTGAACCAATCTCGAAAGATGGTTAGCAACAACATTTTCAGTCCCCTTTTTGTCTTTGATGTCAAGATCAAATTCTTGCAAGAGGAGAATCCACCTGAGAAGTCGCCGCTTTGCATCTTTCTTGGTTAATAAGTGCCGAAGTGTTGCATGATCAGAGAATATAATCACCTTAGAGCCGATCAAATAGCTCCGAGACTTCTCCAATGCAAACACTACTGCAAGCAATTCTTTTTCGGTGGTTGAGTAGTTCATTTGAGCATCATTTAGAGTTCTACTTGCATAATATATGACATGAGGAACCTTGTCAACCCGCTATCCCAACACAGCCCCTATTGCATAATCAGAAGCATCACACATGATTTCAAAAGGAAGAGTCCAATCTGGGGCTCTTACGATAGGGGCTTGTGTCAATTCCTTCTTCAGAGTTTCGAAAGCTGTCAAACACTCTTATTAAAGTTAAAAATGGAATCCTTAGCAAGCAAGTCACACAAAGGTTTTGTGACTTTCGAGAAATCCTTGATGAATCGTCGGTAAAAACCCGCATGTCTAAGAAATGAGCGAACTTCTTTGACTGAGGTTAGAGGGGGAAGCTTCGAAATAAGCTCCACCTTGGCTCTATCTACTTCAATGCCTTGAGAGGAGATGATATGGCCGAGAACTATTCCCATTTTTACCATAGAGTGGCACTTTTCCCAATTTAAGATCAAATTGGTTTCTTGACACCATTGGAGCACCAATGAAAGATGGTGGAGGCACTGATCAAAAGAGGAACTGAAAACTGAGAAGTCATCCATAAACACTTCAATAAACCTCTCCACGATATCTGAAAATATCATGCATCTTTGGAAGGTTGTTGGAGAGTTGCATAAACCAAAAGGCATTCTTCGATACGCAAAATTGCCAAAGGGACAAGTGAATGTTGTTTTGTGTTGATCTTCTGGAGCTATCGGAATTTGGTTATACCCTGAATGCCCATCAAGAAAACAATAATGACTATGGCCTGCAAGTCGCTCAAGCATCTGATCAATGAAGGGCAATGGAAAATGATCCTTTCGGGTTGCACGGTTGAGCTTTTGATAGTCAATACAAACCCACCAACCTGTGACTGTCCTCTGAGGTATGAGCTCATTGTGTTCAATCTTTACTACTGTAATTTCGAATTTCTTGGGTACCACTTGCACTGGACTCACCCATTTACTGTCAGAGATAGGGTATATGATACCAACATCTAACAACTTAAGAACTTCTGCACATACCACCTCTTTCATGTTTGGATTTAGGCGTCTCTGAGCCTCCCTAGAAGGCTTTGAATCATCTTCAAGGTGTATCCGATGCATGCAAAGTGAAGGACTAATTCCTTTGATGTTTGCAATACTTCATCCCAAGGCTTGGTTATACTCCCTTAATACCCAAATCAATTTTTCTTCTTCAGTTTGACTAAGGTCAGCAGCTATAATAACAAGAAGAGTCTCTGAATCATCCAAGTATACGTACTTCAAAGTTGTTGGAAAAGGCTTAAGTTCGAGCTTTGGAGGTTGGACAATGGAAGGAATGAGTTTGGCATGTGAGGAGGGCAAAATTTCAAACTTAGGTTGGCTCCAAGGGAGATATTATGTCACAGCATTGAGATCTTCCTCTGCTGCAAGAATGGTGGCCTTCTCAAAACTCATTCCATGTTGTGAGATGCATATTTCCAACGGATCTTTTAGGCTTGATTCAATGAATGTCTTCTCTATAATATGATCCATAACTTCAACATGAAAACAATCGTAAGGATCTATGGGTCTCTTCAAAGCTTCAAAGACCTGAAAGTTGGCAGTAATATCTTGCACAGTCATGGTTAGTAAACCTGATTTCACATAAATTTTCGTACATGCAGTGGCCATAAAAGGTCTGCCAAGGATGAGAGGGAGTTCGCGACCTGAAATTTCAGTTTCTTCCATATCCAAGATGATGAAGTCAGCAGGGAGGATAAATTGATCAACGTGAATGAGTACATCTTCAACAATTCCTCTTGGGTACTTCACAGAGCAATCCGTAAATAGCAAAGATATAGAGATATGCTTCAATTCCCCTAGCCCAAGGTGTTCATATACTGAATAAGGCATTAAGTTCAAACTGGCCCCTAAATCAAGCAAAGCTTTGTCGAACTTTCTCTCTCCAATGATATACGGGATTGTAAAGCTCCCAGGATCCTGAAGTTTAGGTGGCAACTTTCTTTGAAGTACAACACTCATATTGTCAGATAACATCACTTTTTCATGCGCTTCAAACCTCTTTTTGTTGGTGCAAATATCTTTCAAAAACTTTGCATATGAAGGGATTTGTTTAATAGCCTCAAGCAAAGGAATATTAATTTGTACCTTCTTAAATTGCTCCATAATATCTCCCTTATACTTATCATTTTGAACCTGTTTACTACGTTGAGGGAAGGGTAGAGGACCATGAGTGTCTGCATTTTGAGTAGGAAGAGTGTGGTTCACACATTCAGCGTGACTATTCA
Organism: Prunus dulcis; assembly: GCF_902201215.1. NCBI lineage: Eukaryota > Viridiplantae > Streptophyta > Magnoliopsida > Rosales > Rosaceae > Prunus > Prunus dulcis. The sequence continues at coordinate 28,899 of NW_023010112.1, forward strand.
ACTTCAAGGAGTCTTCAGACTGCTTATGAAGTTGCTGCCCTGGTTCTGTCATGACCTCATCTTCTTCGTTATCAGTGATATCTGAATTTCTAATCTTATTATCAATCACTTTTCCACTTCTCAGAGTCATAATGGCTTGGACTTGATCATGATTTCTAGGATTGGCTTCCGTTTGGCTTGGAAATTGACCTTGTGTTCTCTCTAATATGTTTAGAGTAGTGGCTATTTGTCCCAGCTGAACTTCGAATTTGGATTGACTCTTTTCCAACACCGATTGACTTTGTTTAAGTGATGCAACCTCTTGTTCATATCTGTCTGATTTCTTCAAGAGTTGAGATAGCATCTCCTTAATAGAAGGATCTTCGTGTTGTGTGGGAGGAGCTTGATAGGGCTGCTGGTACGGCTTTGAGGAATTGGAAGGTCCCATTGTATTATGTGAATTGCTCCAAGAAAAGTTCGGGTGTTATCTCCATCTTGGATTATAGGTATTGGAATAAGGATCATTTCGGGGCCTTCCATTGAACGCATTGACCTCTTGCACATCTTTTAGATAGGATTCGATGGGCAATTTGCAGTGTCGTCAGCGATGCTGGCACATAGATTCATGGTTGTGCAGTTACCTTCTGTACCAGTGGCGTGAGAAGTTTGGTGAGAGGTGCAACTTGTGCTTCTAAACCCATGCTGGCACTAACTTCATAGATGCCTCCTTTCTGTGTCGATGATGTAGGTGCAACTCTTGAATCTTTTGTAGGAAAGTCCCAATGCTCAAAGTTGTCACAAATTGTTTCAAATGCGCTGATAGCTTCATCTGCAGTCTTATCCATTAAGCTTCCACCAACTGTTGAATCTACCATGCTCCTACTTTGCGGTTTCAATCCTCTATAAAAGTAGTGAACTTTTTGCCATATGTCGAAACCATGATGAGGGCATTGAAGAAACAAATCCTTATATCTCTCCCAACATTCATGAAATTGTTCACGCTCTTGTTGATGAAAACACATAATATTTGCTATCAAAGCATTGGTTTTACAAGTAGGGAAAAATTGGAAAGAAATTTCTTAGATAAATCAGTCCAAGAATTTATAGATGCTTCTGGAAGAGAGTCTAACCAATTTGTCGCTTTATCCCTTAGAGAAAATGGAAACAATTGGAGTCGAATTTGCTCTTCACTAACACTGCCATAATTGAATGTTGAGCAGATGGTGAAGAATGTCTTGAGATGATGGTAGGGATTTTCCTCCTCTTTCCATGAAAACTAGGTAGAAGTTGAATAGTTGTTGGGCAAATTTCGAAACGCTGTGTGATTAGAGTCAAGACGATGCACGACAGTGCATTGTACTCCGCTAGTGCAGTGTAATCCCTTAAAAGCCTTTGTTGTGGTGATGGGTTATCTCCATCATTGTTGACTAGATTAGCCATGGCTGGTCTTGGTGAAAAATTCTCCCTTCAATGTTTTCATACCGTACGCTCAAGTTCTTGATCAATGGGAATTAACTCCAACTTGAGGGAACGCCTCCCTTGCATACAATTTTTAGAAATTGGGTTTTTGTACCTGTAACAATGGCAAAAAGTTGTTTAAATAAGAGAATGATAATACAATTAGAGTAGGAAATCAACAAACCCCAAATTGAATTGGAGATGAGAGCTGAGCACGATGGGTTATCCTGTTTCTTTTTGTTGGGTATCCCCAATTTTTGTTGGTTTCCTCTTTTGATGTTATTAGCTGCACCTGAAGAAAAAAAAAACGATTTTAAATGGCAACACAAACAAGATTAGGAGAATAAAATTGAAAGGAGGAAAAAAAAAAAAAAAAGGCAACATGAAAGCCTGATTTGGATGGGTTAGAGTGCCTGGAGCGGTGGCGTGAATGCTTGAAGTGCAATTCGCCAATCAATTGCTGGAAGTAGCTGGCGTAGAGTTTCTGGAAGACCAAACCCAACTCTAATTGGAATTGCTTTCCAATTTGTGGAGATTTGGTTGGTTGTGGGTTGCTTCTTTTTGCTTGGCTGTTGCGTCTTCTGACTTCTACTTTCCTCTCTATTTTTTATTTTTTATATATTGAAATTATGTCATCTGCTTGATTCCTAACCCAAATTTGAAAGGACACCAGCTATTGGATGCTCCACTTGAATTGTCAATGAATTGGAATCCCATGTGGCCAAGCTTGAAGTTGAGATTGGTGACTTTAAAAAGCTGCTGGTCACTCGTGTGTGTCACAGGATCAAAACCATAACTACACAATTCCCAAGGCTTCCAAAACTGGTCTTAGAGGAGAGACCTTTACTGTCAGCAATATTGAGAAGATGTTGTTTAATGGTTTCTCGTCTAAAAAGAACACTGAGTCACCCAAGAACCACTTGATCAATAATCTTGTAAGGATGATTTCAAGATCCAATATCCATCTGAAGGTAAGATTAATTCCAGAATTTGTTTTGGGTCCTGATCTGTAGAGATGTTGGTTCTATGTCCCTGTATGTACTCATATTGGTGCGCACTGTGTAGGAAAGATGCAGATCTAGGAGAGGGCAATTAACACCCAAGCTCAAAAGACATGGAATCACATGGGAGTGCGAAAGGTGGATCCATGCTTCATGTGAGTATAATTTTGAATTCCTGCAAATTTTGTGGTTGTGGATCCGGTAGTTAAAGCTATATTCAATGTTGTGGTGTAGGGCTTTGTGTTTTAATTGCTCAAAATTATGTCTGCGCTCGATCTACACAACGACCCCAAAACCTGCATCTTTGAGTGAGCTCTTGTTAAGTGTCGTAACTTCCAGCATAGTGTAGATGTGGTGATGTTAATGTAGACTTGCTACTGGGTGCATGATTCCAGTTGCTACCGGGTGCAGGATTCCAGTATAGGATTGCTGCTGGGTGCATGATTCCAGTGTAGGATTTTTCTGCTTTTGATACTTGTTGCTGTTGATTGTTGTCCTGCATTGAATCAAATGTGTTAGGAGTAGAAAGAAAATAAAAATAACTACATAAAGAAAACAGAAAGTTACTCATGTTCAAAGAAAACATAATTGAAAAACTAGAAAACATAAAATAAAACTTATGGATTGTGACGATGCTCAAGAACTTGACGATGACAGTGACTCTTCGCCACTAGGGTGTTTGGCTCTCTCTTCCCGACACCCTCAATGTCTGTTTCTGTTCTCCATTCATCTTTGGCCCTTGGTTCCTAGTCGGCGTCGGCTTATGATGTCTTTGGACCTTGCTTTGGCGGTTGGTCTGTGTGGTGGTGTCTCTCTCTTTGTGCGAGCTTTGGTGCCACTCGGGTTTTGGGTTCTCCTTCTTCTCCAACTTCGCCTCACGTTACCTTCTCTAAGTGTTTTGTTCCTGTTAGATATGGTTTTTGTCTCTGGTTTGTGGTTGTGCGTGTGACACTTGAACCCAATTTTAACTATTCATTTAAATTATTTAATTGTGAAATTACAATTTTGCCCTTTTTAATCTAGTAGGATTTTGGGGAATTGAATGATACTATTGCATAGAGCTCGTCGATACGAGTTTGTAGACAAATAGTGGGCTCAGATCGGAGTTTTAAAGCAGAAGTAAAGGTCAACGGAAGTGTAGTGGCACAATCGTAAATATTTCAAAGGTAGAATTTTCAAAACCTAGTTGAGTCTCTCTCTCTCTCTCTCTCCTCCTTGCGCGCTGTCGCGGCACCACCATTTCATATGGTGATTTTGTCGTCGTCTAGCCACCAAATCAGACGAGACAAGTTGCAAAATCTTCGTCTCTTCCTTCTCTACGCATCCACAGCCATTTCCACTTTCGAAACTCCAAGATTGGCCACGATTTTTGACTGAAACCGAGCAGAAAACCTCATTTGTGGCTGGAATTATTTGTGCGATTTTTGGTGATTCTGGCTACCAAAATTGTCGAACCAGGTATGAAACTTCATCTACCCTTCGTGCTCTACCTGTTTATGTGCTTGGTTTGGGTTAATTTTAAGGTTTTACAAATGGATTCTTAAACCTATTTTTGGCCTTCAGTTTCAGCTTTGTTCCCACTAGTTTTGGTTAGCTTTTGGCCATGGTGCAAGAACAAAAGTTGCTTCCCTAATTGTCTTCATTACGTAGGTATAGGTTTTCAGAATTTTTCGATCGCTGGAATTTTCTCAAGACACACATGCGCTACCAGCATGTGTGGTGGCTCGTGGGTCATTGTGTGGTGGCCCATTTTCACCTAAAATGTTCCTCACGTCGTCCCGAGCATGACGGTATGCTCGGATTCTAATTTGGTTATCGTTTGACGGTCGAACGGATTTACGCATATTAGGCGGCATTAGGGTTCGAAATGTTCGGACCATTGGATCGGCTCCATTTCCAAATATGTTGATCTAGGTACCTCTAGGATTGCATTGGAACTCACGGATCGAGAATCTGAGTCCCGAATACTCCATATAAATGATTCAAGGTTTACGTAAAATAGTGACCGTCCGATCGTGCAATCGAGAGCGATCCAACCACTCGATCGAGATGAAACTCTTGAAACTTGTGTAAGGAGACCTTGTTGGCTTATAGGAACGTTCTTATCAGAAATCGGAGGTTGTGGGCCCCACGGGCCTAATTGGTCAATCTCGCGATCGAGGTCAAACCGATCGTGATGAGACTTTTTTAATGGGTTGAACTTATGGTCATGGACCAATAGGAATTGGCATATAACAAATTTAGGTCATGAGCCCTACGAGCATAGTCGATTTAGATTGTGGGCTCTGTCCGCTCAGTTGAGGCCATTTGTAAATGTAAATGTAATTAGAGGGTTGTTTTATAATGATATTATACTTTGAAAGATTATTTATGATAAGTTTCAGAATATGGTTTTCAAAAGGGATTGATCTCGTTTTAAAAAGGGATTTGTAAGTGGATTTGTGGAATAAGAGGAATTTTATGATAAGTTTCCGAATATGGTTTTCAAACCCACCAGAGTAGTAACCCCTCTTCCCCCCAACCCCCCTTCCCCCCCCTCCCCTCCTCTCCCCTCCCCTCCCCCAGTTGCCTTTGGAACAATCTTTTCATTTATGATAATGCCCCACGAGTCTCGGGGATGCCTGAATTGTGTGGTGTGAGGAATTGCGTCCTCAGGTTGATTATATCTTCCTGGGTCCTGCGAGGGGATTTGACAGATATGCGTTCTCGGGTTGACCATATGTTCCCCGAGTTCTGCGAGTTCTGCTAGGATGTAACATATAGGGTATTTGTAATTGATGGAATATTAGTAGAATTGACGGATTATGAATGGAGGTACGCCTAGATGGAGCGTATTTGAGTTTTGATATGTTTTTTTTAAAACTAAAATTTAGGATTTTATCTTAGTACTTATTGGTAAAAGTTTTAATACATGTTTTCCAATTTATACTACAACGATTGAGGGTTTTCTAAATTTTAAGGATTTTATACAATTCACAACTATTTTCTTAAATGATGAGTTTGTTTTTACATGTGAAAGATGGAAGCATATTCTATTCAAACCGTTGATATCGATATTAAGGTTTCACGTGACCAATGTTATTTTAATAACTTTCTAGTTTTCATACTTATTTGTAACGAGCTATTATATATCTGTATTTGTATATGCACATATGTGATTGGTGGAAGATTGTTCTGAAATCAATATATTTTGCTTAAGTTTCAGAGGATTGATTAGAGTGGAAGCTTGTGGTTAGGGAAGTGTGAAGGAACATTTAAGTCATATGCTTATATATGGGTTGAACATTGTTTTCTTGTATAAAGAATTATGTGTGGCTTGATCTCTTGGTAAGGGTACTTAGATAACCTAGAGTTACTAGGTGTAGCCACAAGATCAAGTGCTGAAAATTTGTTCAGTTAGGTCATATTGGAAATTGATAACATATCCATGTTGTTCTAAGAGTTAAGACCAGATTCAGATGGTTGAATGATTTATGTGGTATATTTATGTGGTATAAAGAGGCCTAAGGCCATTCAAATTTATATGTCTGATGCATGCTGAACGATTGGGATTTTTCAATTTTAATTGTATATTTTAACAGTGGAAATTTATTGGGAAATGTCCGTTTTTCAAGGGAGACTCTGCTGGTTTTCTGGCAGAAGTTAAACCCTTAAGTGTGTATTTTGGAAATTTATGCCTGACACCTGGCTGGTGTTGGACATGCATAGGATTCGACATGAATTCCAAAGTGAAATTTGGGTTGGGTCCTGTCAGTGGGGCTGTTTGTCTCTTGTTGGCAGCAATGGGGAGTGACGACTAGGGTTACCAGTATTTCTACCCTAGCTTTGCAACCACGCTTTGGGGTTGGCCTCTCTTACTTGTGTCATTCTTTTGTGGGTGTCCTCCTACGTGTTCATATTTCGCTGTCATGTCCTGATATGTTCATAATTTCACATGATTTTATGTCCTTTTTACTTAGTTTTGTGAATTAATTTTGCTGTCATGTCCTGATATGTTCATAAGTTCACATGATTTTATGTCATTTTTACTTAGTTTTGTGAATTAATTTGGACTAAAGATGCTGATTTTAGTTATTTTCTGGTTTTTTAGCTTATGAGTCACAAAATGTAAAAATTTGCAAAATATTCCTCATAATAGAGTTTGACATTATTCCAATTAGACATGGAAGATAGCATCTTGAAGTTTGTCCATGAATAGTTTTATAATTTTTGAAGCTGCTAAGGTCCCCCTTTTTAATTAGAAATCTCAGTCTAAACTAATTTTTGGTCATAACGCACTCATACGACATCAGATTGAGGCACGCAACATATGGCTGAAAATAAGACATCTAGAGCTTTCAAAAGAGTGGTCGTACTCAATTTTTGGAGGTCAGGAAGGTGTTAAAATCGCATTCACAAAGAAGATTACCTGCAATTTCCTAGAAGTTTTTGGATTACCTTTTCTAGTTAGGAATTGATAGATTCATATTTTGCATATATAATCTATCTCTATTTGCAGTATTTTCATGTGAAATTGGTTAGTTTAATGTATTTGGTGAAGATTTTGTAGGAAATCATACTTAGCAAGGCTTTGGAGCAAAAACTATAATTTTGGGACCTTAAGGGATCAAAATGAGTGGAATTATCATCTCAACAAAATATCAAGAACTCACTCTGTCATTTCATCAAACATTTGGAGTGCATCTCGGCAAGTATCAATTTATACCCACAACTGGTCCCAATGAACAGCGCCAAAAAGATAGAGTTAAAGAAACTTACCATCATTTTGTGGAGCTGAAATGTATGAAGTTGACGGAGATGCTAGGTTTTGCCTTGTGCATCTGTCAAGCTTTGGTGTCAAGACCCATTCGCATATGCTGATGGCTGAGCAAAATGAAATTGATATTGAAGAAGGAATCTAGTGTTGTTGCTCTACAGAGGTCGCAACATTTGCAGATGGGGAATAGTAATGGAAATAGAAGTCTAATTGATGGGATGCATCTAAAGAGGAAAGTGGCACAACGTTAGGGCTCTATTAATCATGTTGAGATCCAATACTACCATGGCCCAATATCTTTAATATTCTACCTAATTTCCCAATTACTTTCTGCAATTGCCACTTTACTTTTTCTCTTAGCCAACAGAACAAGTGCAGCCAAGGACGAGTAATATAATTAAAAGAGACCAGCCGCACTTACATTTTATCCTTTATTGATTGGGTTTTGGCTTACCCAATATTCCTATTATTCCTATACTTCCTATTGAATTATTGTCTTTCCTTATTTTTGGAGGATTTTCCTTGGCCTATAAATATTCAGCTTTGACCACATACCGTGATCATCTTTTTTATCATCTTCTCTACCATATTTTTTGACAGGACCCGACCCAATTTCCGCTTTGAAATTCGAGCCAAGTCCTGTGCGTGTCCAACACCTGGCGAATGTCGGGCACAAAAGACTTCCTTACCCTTCTCGTTTCAAAATTCTTTTAAAATTTCCCTTAGACTTCTGCCGAAAATTCGGCAGAGTCTCCCCTGTATTTTGACCAAACCCAAATTTTTCCACCTGTCCAACAATCAAATAAGTCTACACCAACTGCCAGAATAGAATAACTAAGTATTCACCAACTCCAGTTTTCCACTAAAACTAGATATCAGAGCATTTTCTATAGTTTATAGGGTTTCAAGGGCTTTTCTACAAAACTCTACCTTACTTGGTGGCGCGGAAGCTATGAATGGCCCGGTGGTGGATCCTGCGTACTTCTACGGCCTGGGGGCGAAAAACAGGTTGAAAATGTGAGTGGACCAAACATAAGATTTTTAAAACAGTTTATAATCATAATAACCCCCATAGTAAAAATAACTTGATAAGTAAAGCTAAAGTTTACCTGGGTTTAATATAAAGTATTCCTCTAAAGATATCTATATATAACAGTATGTATGTAGATTCGTAAAGCTGAATAATTATATGAAGAGATAAAACATGCACGTATTCTGAGAAAACTGATATAAGATGATTGAAGTCAATAGCTGCATAAAAGTGCTCAAATTACTTTAAAACTACCACCTAAGTGTACCCCTGAAAATCCGTCAATTCCCCTGGCAGGTCTCGGGCGACACGCAGTCTACCCGAGCCGCAAACTGGCGAAATCAGGGGACTATGATCAGCCTGATCCGCCGGCAGGTCTCGATGACACCAAGTCGACTCGAGCCGCTCTGGCAAGATACAGGGGACCGTAGTCAGCCTGATCCGCAATCCTGGCAGGTCTCGGGGACACAGAGTCAGCCGAGCCGCAATCCTGGCAGGTCTCGGGACACCAAGTCTGCCGAGCCGCAAATCCTGGCACTCACGGTCCGAGCGTCCCCGTAACTCGTGAGGCAAAGTCAAGTGCACTGACGTAACTAAAATCGGACTGGATGTCCGTAGACATCGGTCCAACTCTGGGTAATCACCAAAAATAAATGGGTACAAGGTGGTCTAATTAGAAAATCTGATAACCCTCTGAAATCTGATAAATTAATTGTAATCTCTATGCTGCTGCTATTTCGTTATGTAAAGCTCATGGTCTGCTGCTAATATAACCTCAATAATATATATAACTCAAAATGTTTAACAGTATGAAACATGCTCTAAGACATGCAAGAATACTTATTCAAGATCAAATAATGAAATTTTCTTATAAAAACTTATTTATAAAAATTCGTTTATATAAAATCAATATAAAATCATTTACGTAAACTCATCTATGTAATCATTTATATAACTTATTTATATAAAATCCTTTATGAAAGAAAGTCCACTCACAGTTGGTCCGAGCTAGCTGGACCTTTCGAAGGTCCCTCCTGTAGGTCAACTGGACCTCTGGTGCCTGATTATCCATGAATAATAAATTAATAAACTGCTGAATAAAAAGAATTTAAATTAAACACCCTGCCCCCGGCTCCTAGAAATACGTGCACTCATTTCAAGTTACTCATATGCCCACATTAGCCTTTCAGACACTTAGATCAGTTTTGGAAGACCCGATGCTTAACTAAGCGATAAACCACCAGACCGGCCGATCCGGGACCCCGTGGGTCCACGGTCTCCGATGGCCAATCTGGGCTTCTCTAAAGGTTCCTCATAGAGAAGGAACCATGTTCCGCGAATTCGGTCCGAAACGGACGGTCGGATTAGCCGAAATCGCGTTATCGCTTAAAATCCAAACCCTAGCCCCAGGGTTCGCGATTTCGGAGTATCCGGGACTCCGATTCGCAATCCGTCGAATCCTACACGATCCTGGAATCATGTAGACCGACATCCAAAATTCAGTGCGATCCGACGATTAGACGACACTGCACCCAAGGATCGCGCGATATGGAAAATCCGTTCGGGGCTCAAACGGACTCCGAATCGAGATCCGCGAAATCCTACGCGCTCGTGACGACACGAGGATCTCAAAACTGCCCAGAGTTACTCCACCACCCTCGCCCACGCGCCGCCTCACGCGCGGGCAGATTTGGGTGTCCTAAGCGATTTCGGGTGGTCGAAAAATCTCGGAACCAAGACTCCAAACTCCTATCCTAGGTAAAACACCCCATTTGGAGTCACTTTTGTTCTTGGACATACCCCAAAAAGTGACCAGAAACAGTAGATCACGACGGCCGAAGTTTCGGCCAAATTTCAAGTCGAAAATTGATCGTTTTAGAGCTGAAATCGATCGAAACCCATACATCCATCAGCTATAACACGAAAAATAGCTGAGAAACCATACCTTACTCGATCGATTTGGTGGAGAATTGAAGGAGAAAAACGAGCTGGAAGTTTGAACTGGAAATCCGGCAACAATGGCGTTTTCCGGCGAGGTCCGGCCACGGCAAGGGCGGCGGCTGGTCAAGAAATGACGGCGGTCGAGTGGTGGTTCATTTGGCACCGGTCTCGGAGATCGGCTCCAAGTGTGGTGGCCGGTGCGACGTCGGGAAGGCGCGGGGGTCGTGGGCTGGGGCGAAATCGGGAGGATAGAGGGAGAGGAAAGAGAAAAATGAGGAGAGAGAAGGGGAGGAAGGGATAAAAATCTGACTTTTTGACCAAATTACCATTTTGCTCTTTGCGGTATTTTGATCGTATTTTCTTCGTTACAACTCCGATTCGGGTCTACTCCATGTCTACGGACTCGTTTCGCCGTGCTCTACGCAATGGCGCAAACGGAATTTCCAAATTCTTTCTCGATCAAAAAGTCAATTTTTTCCCCCATTAAAATATACGAGGGCAAACTTGTCTTTTTGCTAGAAGATATTAATCCTACTTTTTAGATATTTTATTTCTTTTTAGATATTTTGTTTTGGGTTATTACATTTTTCCACCAACTTTCATACAATCAGAGAAATATAAGAGAGAGCCAAGAATTTGCTGCTGCGTTATTTGAGGAGCTTTCGAAGGTGTTCTTGTGGAGATTCTGAAGATCAAGTCCATCGGCCAAATTGGTTTTATGACAATAATTCTCTTGTTTGTATTTTCTTCTGTCGTGAACTAATTTCTCTTGCTCGGTGATAGGATTTTTAATACATGTGCAAATAGGGTTAAAATCACATAAAATACTTGCAAGAATACAAGGCTATTGTAGTATAGATGCTCATGCAAGGTCGTTCTCCTCAAGGACTATTTAGCAATTTATGTAAAAATAATTTCTAATTGACTACCTAATATCAAAAGTTGAGAAAGATGATTATGAGATTGTTTGATACTAAAAACCTAAGAAGCACGGAGACGGATACGGATACGGATACGGATACGGATACGGATACGGATACGGCGATACGACACGACACGGGAATACGGCAAATCTCCAAAAACTAGGATACGATACGTCATGGATATGGTAATTAAAAATTTATATTAAAATATAATAATAACAATATATATAATTTAAAACATATTTTATTAAACTCTAGAAAAATAAAAAAAACAAAACAAAAGTTTCAATCAACTACAATATTTGTAATGTCTTCTCCGGTAAATAAAGCAACCTCCAATGATGGTTCATCTAGAGAAAGATTAGCAATTTCAAGCATCCCAACACCTTCTTCACCCAAGTTATCAAATCCATCTCCTCCAATATCCCACATTTGAGTAACACCTTCTTTGTAGCTTGGGCTCTTCCTTGATAAAAGACGAAGATTATTATGCACAAATACCAAGTCTTCAGCTCTTTGGGGTGTTACTTATTTCTTCTTAAAGAGTGAATGAAACTATATGTACTCCAATTTCTTTCACAACACGAGGAAGAACAAGGTTGTCCAAGTAGCTTCAAGGCTATGGATTGGAGATTTGGTGTTGAAGATCCATGAACAATCCACCACACCATTGGTTCCATGTGAAACCTATCATTCATAGCATCAATAGCTCTAAAGTCATCTAAGCACATTGAAAAATAGGCATACTCCACATTGATATCTCTTCTAGCCCGGTCATCTGAAAAGTATTTCTCAAGACATTTTTTTTCTTTCCCTTGTAATCTCGGCATCTTGGTGTGGAGCAACACTACTAGGATCCTCTTGCAGCCATTCTGGACTATAAAACCTAAAAGTAAAGTGTGATATTATTTTATAAAATTATCACAGTATGAAAAGTAGATTAAATACTTTAAAAGGAAATAAGCACATAATACTTACTTAGGATTTAAAGATGTGCCAAACAATAGAGTGGTGTGCTACTCTTAGTCCATCACTCCAGTATAATTTAATACACCACATCAAAAAAGTCGCTTTGTTCATGCAGTTGCTTGTGCACTTTCCTATAGATAGCTGCATTCACCTTCTCTATCATGGTATCCCACCACTCATAAACCAAATGAAGAGAAGGTTTATCTGTGTCAGCCATCTTAATCATCTCATATATAGAAGCTGTAAAGGAAAGTATATAATCAATCTCATCCCAAAAGTATTCATCCAATATCTTTTCCTTCACTGCTCTTACTTTGCCAACATCATTCTCTTTATATAAAGACCAGTTTGGACTAATCACCATTTGTTCTAGACCTTCCTTTACTTCCTTAAATTTTCTAATCATCACAAGTGTAGACGCAAACCTTGTTTCAACAATGGAGAGCAGCTTCAATTTGCAGCGGTCCTTATACATAGTCAATCTCATATTATGCTTCATAATAAAAAAAATTTATGAACCCAACATCAACAACAATCTCTGAAATCCAACTACATTTATCATACCAATCGTCATTTTGTTTTGGTGAACATATGCTCTTCAAAGCAAGATTAAGAGTGTGAACCACACATGGTGTCCAAAAGATATTGGGATATCTAGCCTCAACAAGTAATCCAGCAGCTCTACGAACTGGCGCATTGTCAGTGATTACTTGAACCACATTTTGATAACCAATTTCCTTAATGGCGTCGATAAGAAAGTTGGCATTACAATGTTTGTCCTTGTACTCTCCGTCACAATTAATTCCCTTCAAGAACATAGGCCCGCTCTCACAAGTTGCCATAATGTTAATAAGTGGTCTTCTTTGTGAATATGTCCACTCATCACTACACACACTTACACCTTTAGTGCTCCATGTACTCTTGATTGGTTGTAAACATCGCTCAATGTGCTTCTTCTCTTATTGCAAAAGAGTAGTTCTTAGTGCATTGTAACCTAGTGGAACATATCCTGGTAGCGTAGAAGCACGAAAATAGGAGTTTCGATAATGTAGATTCCTTGCCAAGTGGGAGGACAATCCACCTGTATAAAACATCCTTGCAACTTCAGCATCACATTGTTCTCTAGCCTCATTTTGAAAAGCTCTATCAAGGGGCCCATTCATTCCCTTTCTCTTCTTTTGCTCAATATTAGACACAGAAGAACAAAGTAAAGAACCAGTATTAGGCAAAGACACTTGTCTTGGAGCTGCATTTTTCAACCGGTGTTCACATTCTCTCACAAGTTTTTTCATTTCTGCAAAAACTTCATCAGTAACCTTTTTGCAAGGTGCAATACCGTTGCCTGACATTTTCAACAAATGAAACTTGACTCTAGAGTAGGAGCTTTTGTAAGTATTATGACAATAATTGCATTCAAACATAGTATTTCCTCCTCCTTTTCCCAACTTGTCAAGCCTTTTAACATACTTCCATAATGGCGCATGATCATCTATCTCGATTTCATTATTCTCAGTAGGATTAACAGTAGCACTTGCATTATTATCCAGATGACTCATGTTCCTGAATATTAAAAAAAATTCAACATATTAAATATAATATTATTAAATTACCTAACCACAAATATATATATATATTTTTTTATAACAATCAAATTGGTTGTCATGTGGAAGGGAGGGAGGTGGCGACGGCCTCCAAAAACACAGATTAGAAAGAGCAGGTTGAGAAACTGAAAAAATGAAAATTTGCAAATAATCTAACCACCACAAAAACCAGATGAATTGAAGAACCAGGCTTCTTTTATTTGGGTGAAGAAGATGAAGAAGATTTGATGAAGAAGAAGAAGAAGAAGAAGATGAATTGATGGGTGGTGGTATGATTTTCCTTCTTTATTTATATAAAGAAGATGAAGATCTGTAGGAATTAGGAAAAGGTCTTCAAAGTTCCAAAACAAAACAGGTATCCCGTGTTGTTCAAGACTTCCTAGTTGTGTCAAATTCTAATTGTTTTCCAAAAAAATTTCCTAAATCGTATCTTCAAATTGGGATACCCTTATCTGTCTTGTCAGATACGCGTATCCTTTTGTGATTGACCGTACCCGTTGACTCGGATATGTATCATGTGCGTATCTCGACGTATCCTCTACGTATCGTGTCTCCGTGCGTATCAAACATGGGATACGCTGGTCTCCGTGCGTATCCGTGCTTCTTAGCTAAAAACTAATTTTAAACAAAAACAATTAGGACTGAAGGAAAAAGTTTTAAATACCAATTTATAAAAGCACTAGGGTTCCACCATCACCTAGCAATCCTACGAATTTTTACCTATTACTTATGATTTGCACATGCCACTTTGAAGGTTAGGTTTTCCTAATTTATATTCTACTTGGAACCTCCAACATAGAACGTATATCCAACATGCAACCAGTCCGAACGTTCGGATCAAATCTGAACTTGAAAGACTCATTAAGTTTTGTGAAAATCCTTTGAAAAACCATGCAACCCTTAAGATGTGGTGTTCATCTTAAGTGATATTACAATTATTAAGTACAAGAAGCTAGCATCAATTTCAGGGAACCTTCTGACCAAAATTGCATCCAATTACTTTTTTAAAGATCCTAATGGTGATCAGGCATTAAATAAAAATTACATATTCATGCTAAGGTTCAAGGCTTCACCCTAGCAAAAGGAAATTAGTTACACATATTCATAACTGAAATCATGGAAAATATCATTCGAATAAATAAGAATGAAAACACCTGAAAAGTCGCAAAAACCCAAAACCCTAGCAATTGCTCCAAAAGCCAAAAAGAAGTCCCCCAAAATTGCTGTGAGAAAGAGCTTAAATACCCCTTAAAACCTAGCTGCCAATGTACAGCTTTTCTATCCCCACAAGGAAACTAATTAAAATAATATAATATAATGAAATAAAGTCCGAATTGGATTAGGAGAATCTACCCAAAATCTGCCCAACCACGTTTTGGCCTCAAATCTCCTCCAAATCTGGCCCAAGATAGTTTGTTTTAAAGATAAAAATATTCTGAACACTTCTCCAAAAGGCCACGAACCTCACTATTCTAGCACCGCGTACTGCTCCTTTATTTTATTGCTAGAAAATAACCGCTTGGTAAAAAAATTTGAAATTTTGATACGATCAAAATAAGTGACTCGCGTACGTCCTCCAACTGGAATTACTCCAAAATTCATCCATATGATTATGTTTTGCTCCAGAGGAAGTCGAAAGTCCTATATTGGAAATATAATTCAAAGTATCAAAATTCTTCCAAAATATTAACCAAAATATACCAAGAATGAGGTTAAATATATAATATAAAATATACCCATCACTAGTGCTACGATGTAGCCTAACCATGAATACTTAATTTTTATAGTTATATTAATTTCTTATTATTATCCCATGTTGAGTATTTGTTACTGTTCTTAATGATTTAAATATCTAGCTAATATTTAATTGATGATCCAAGCAGAGACCGAGAGGAGATGTTTGGTGTTTGCTTCTTGTAACAAATACCATGACTTGAATGAGTGCCCAAGAGGGACTAACATGACTCTTGCAGTTTTCTTGTAGGTTCTCATAGAACTTAATGGGTTCTTGGTTTTCTAAATCCGTTGCTCGAGAGAGAATGGGTTGTTAATCGAGAATACTTTTGGTTGAGCCCGAGAGGGGATATCGAATGAATTAGGAGAAACCAACTATCAACGTGAATAGTAAATAAAGTTAATTGGCTATAAAAATTAAGTAGATTTGGTTATGGTGAAATTGGATGCTCTAGTGTCTCATAATCTTGATTTTCTATCGTTAATTAAATTGTTATTTTTCATAATTATTTTAGTTTTCTTAAATTAATCAATCTTCTTAATCAACTGTTCAAATAAACTTCTAAATTAATCATAATTGGACAGGAACTGACTTGGAAATCAAGTCTTCATGTAAGGACACTTGTTTAGGCCCAATCTAACTAGGTTTTAGGTTCTTTTTTAGAGGGGAGGTCGTGTTGCTCAAAGGAGGGCAGGAGATACCAGAAATTTGGGGAATTCAACTATGGAGCAAGGAAGAGCGACCGTGCCTCTAAACTCTAAGGGTTTTTCTTTTCTCTTTCTCCATGTTTTATTTTTGGTTTTTCACCATGATTATGAGTAACTAATTTTCTTTTACTAAGACACAATGTAACCCTTTTCTAATTATTCAAAGCTTAGTTATGTCATGCTATTAGAATTTCCATGTTGTTAAAATTTAATCACTATGCTTATTTTCTTAACTAATGATCTTGATGCTTAGCTACCATCTAGGTTTTTGGTTCAGTAATTTGATGCATGTTAGGGTATACGCCCTGCCTAATATGAGTTTTGCTTCTTGTGATTAAATTCATGAATGCATGCACCTAAGGTAAACACCATACTCATAGGGGTTTGTGTGATTGTGTGAAGTTCTCATTGAACCTAAGGTATTTTTATATGTTTATGTTTATGCCTCACGTCAAGGATAAATTTTGTGTAAGAAGAAGTGGTTAATTGCTGTGAAAAGAGTTGATCATAATTTTGGAGAACTAATCATTAACATAACTTGGGAATTTTGATAGTATGCATGCTATGGTTTGGATAAGAGGAATTGTTGTGAAATTGTTGTCTTGGAAAGCTTCTTTAAAGTCTTTCACAAACTTATATAGTTCACGTTTTTCTTCATTATCTTGTCTTCTAATTTTCTTGTTTTCAACATTCTTTTAAAGAAAATCTTTCAAAACCAACTTTCAAAACTCCTTTATTAAGTTTTAGTTGAGTCATTAGTTTTAAGTTTATTAGTTAGGGTGTCTAGAGTAATTTAGGATTTAAATTGGTTTATAATTCACAACAACTTGAGAATTAATTCAGTCTATGTGGGAACGACCTTGTACTTGCCCGGGTTATATTGCATTAACCTTGTGCGCTTGCAAGTTTATTTCTTGAATTTAACTATCTAATTTTCAAGTAGTAAAAATATACATCATGTCCCTCCCGGATCATGATCGGGATGTTGTTGATGAGCTTGAGTGATCCTTTGGGAGTTGTTTGGTTCTCACCCCGCAAGTATAGGGCGGTGTGGTTATTGGTTCCTCGGATGTCACATCTGGTTTTATTGGCATTATCTATAGCCTTGTGGCCACGGTTCTTGTGTATCATCCTGTCAACAGTGATGGCTTTATCAAGACTTTTTCAAATCTTTGGAAATGTACTAATGAGGTCTTATGCATTCTATGCCTTTGACGCATAGCTCATTTTGGGTCCAGTTACATGGTGTTCCTAGTTTTTGTATGACATTTGCAGTTGCTCATGCCATTGATGCTATGTTTGGGGATGTCATTCGAGTGGATAATCGAAATGGGTCCAATTGTGTGGGTTGCTTTATCCGTCTCCGTGTACGCTTTGACGCCACTTTACCTTTTATTGGTCGAACACTGGTCACTTTTTTGATTGTTGGGGAGAAGATGGTAGAGTTCAAATATGAGTATCTTCCTGATTATTGCTTTGCTTGCGGGCGACTAGGCCTTTCCACCCATGTGTGCATAAAGAAATATGAAACTACGCATGGGCCTCTCACTCTGAGTTTGTGTGAACAATTGAGCTATGTATTTGCTGATTTGGAAGGTAGTACTAATCCGCGATTGTTTCCCACTCCTTCAAGGGACATGGCAATTTTCACATGTTATTCGTGTGCTTTGGGTAATCATGATCATTCATGGTGCTCTCGCTCTCGTGATGGGATGAGTTTACGGACTCTATCTTGCCTCCTACTTTATCTTGTTGTCATTGGGGTTTGGAGGCTATTGACTCTCTCCGTCGACAGGCTGGTCTCACCGAGGATGACACTAGTCCCCCGGTACCACATCTACCGATTCTGCCTGTGTTGAAGTTGAGACCTCTTCCCATGGATATCCCTTCTGGGATAGTACCATCTCACATCCCTCTTGCACTGCTAGGGGATGTGCCTCTTTTATAGGTTGTAGGAGCATTGTCTAACTCTGTTGTGTCACCTGGCTCGGGGGCCACCACTCGAGATTGTGTGAGCCTGGACCTTTCTCACCCTTTTGCTCTCATGCCTATCATCCAGGTCTTTGCAGGTTTATTGAAGAGGAAGGGTCGGCGTCGACCCATAAAAAAGGGTAGGGTTCTCAGAGTGCATCATATAAAACAAGTGCTAAGTGTAAGGAACCAAAGAAGAAGGTAGTATGTGGTAATTTATAGGTGCCTGTTGCAGGTTATGTTGGTCCTAAACATTTTTGTCATGATCCTCGTTCTGATAAGGCCAAGGAGACTGCTCTTGTGATGTCTCCTAGGGATTCACCTTAGTGTGCAATTGGAGTGTTCCTGGGCTTGGCATCCGGCAAGTGCTCTTTGCATTGAAATCCTTATTTTAGGTTAAGTTGCTAGTGTGGGGTCTTGTTTTTGTGTCGGTTCTTGGCGGAGTTTTGTTCTTTTTAGTTTATTTTTGCTATCCTTTTGTTTTTTCCCCTGTTGTTTTGATCTCTTTTGCAATTCTTCTTTGCTCTATGTGGACCGAAGAACTATGTTTGGTTATAGGAGGTGTTCTATGCCAAGTTCTGAGTTGAAGTGGGGTTTTTTTCAGGTGTCCTTTTTACTATTGTTTTTGTGTTCCCCATGAAGGGAATATTGTGGGAATGATGTTGTGTAGAG
This sequence comes from Prunus dulcis, assembly GCF_902201215.1. NCBI lineage: Eukaryota > Viridiplantae > Streptophyta > Magnoliopsida > Rosales > Rosaceae > Prunus > Prunus dulcis. The sequence goes on from NW_023010112.1 coordinate 47,642, forward strand.
ATTTCTAAAAACTCTAGAATCAAACTTTGAGAGTATAAATCACCTAGCAAGCCATACCTAATATGAAATCAAAGTAAGAGCGGAAGCATGAAATAAACTAGAGATTCATGCAAGTCTCATTTGGTCCAAATCTTTATAAGTCTATGAAAGTGTGCACCAAAGACTCTCTAAATCATATTTGAGGGGAAGATAAGATGTTTATACCGTTTGAGTGAATCTTGAAACCAAGAATGGTGTTCAAGTATAGGGAGTGGTCCCTTTGTTGTTGACTCTCCCTTTGATGTTGATTCTCCACCATGTAGCTCTCCAAATAGGTACAAAGATATGCACCTTCCCAAAGCTCTTCACCAAGGATTGAATGGGATGAGAGAATGAGTAGCCAACAAGTGAAGAGTGGTGCTAGCACCCTCACTTGATGTGATAGATTCAAGGGGTTAGGGAGAGAGAGCTTGATGTTTTCTCTCTTCCAATTTCACCAACTTGAAAACCCTAGGATGATAGGATTTCATATAGCTACACACTTATAGGATCAAAAATGTCCCAAGAGTGACAAAAATGCCCCCAAACCCTAGTGTAGCCACACTCCTTCCCCCCTTTGTGTGTCATATTTTGCTATCTTGGTCCAACACATTAATCCTATAATGTGTCACATATATGCCTAAGTCCATATGGCCAAATCCATTTTGAATTTTCAAGTCATATGGTACCTTTAATTAAAGTTTCATA